>NC_083732.1:31710000-31837500 GCF_028564815.1 Eubalaena glacialis | reverse complement strand
CTTTTGTGTCTCCATACAAATTTTAAGATGATTTTTTCTAGTTCCATAAAAAATGCCATTGGTAATTTGATAAGGATTGCATTGGATCTGTAGATTGCTTTCAGTAGTACAGTCATCTTCACAATATTGATTCTTCCAATCCAAGAAGAATCAGTGTCTTATAGTTTTCTGCATACAGGTCTTTTGTCTCCCTAGGTAGGTTTATTCCTAGGTATTTTATTCTTTTTGTTGCAATGGTAAATGGGAGTGTTTCCATAATTTCTCTTTCATATTTTTCATCATTAGTGTATAGGAATGCAAGAGATTTCTGTGCATTAATTTTGTGTCCTGCAAATTTACCAAATTCATTGATTAGCTCTAGTAGTTTTCTGGTGGCATTTTTAGGATTCTCTATATATAGTATCATGTCATCTGCAAACAGTGACAGTTTTACTTCTTCTTTTCCAATTTGTATTCCTTTTATTTCTTTTTCTTCTCTGATTGCCGTGGCTAGGACTTCCAAAACTATGTTGAATACTAGTGGTGAGAATGGACATCTTTGTCTCGTTTTTGATCTTAGAGGAAATGCTTTCACTTTTTCACCATTGAGAATGATGTTTGCTGTGGGTTTGTTGTATATGGCCTTCATTATTTTGAGGTAGGTTCCCTCTATGTCCACTTTCTGGAGAGTTTTTATCATAAATGGTGTTGAATATTTTCAAAAGGTTTTTCTGCATCTATTGAGATGATCATATGGTTTTTATACTTCAATTTGTTAATATGGTGTGTCACATTGATTGATTTGCGTATATTGAAGAATCCTTGCATTCCAGGGATAAATCCCACTTGATCATTGTGTATGATCTTTTTAATGTGTTGTTGGATTCTGTTTGCTAGTATTTTGTTGAGGAGTTTTGCATCTATATTCATCAATGATATTGGTCTGTAATTTTCTTTTTTTGTAGTATCTTTGTCTGGTTTTGGTATCAGGGTGATGGTGGCCTCATAGAATGAGTTTGGGAGTGTTCTTTCCTCTGCAATTTTTTGGAATAGTTTGAAAAGAATGGTTGTTAGCTCTTCTCTAAATGTTTGATAGAATTCACCTGTGAAGCCATCTGGTCCTGGAGTTTTGTTTTTTGGAAGATTTTTAATCACAGTTTCAATTTCATTACATGTGATTAGTCTGTTCGTATTTTCTGTTTCTTCCTGGTTCAGTCTTGGAAGGTTATACCTTTCTACAATTTGTCCATTTCTTCCAGGTTGTCCATTTTATTGGCATAGAGTTGCTTGTAGTAGTCTCTTAGGATGTTTTCTATTTCTGCGGTGTCTGTTGTGACTTCTCCTTTTTCATTTCTAATTTTATTGATTTGAGTCCTCTCCCTCTTTTTCTTGATCAGTGTGGCTAATGGTTTATCAATTTTGTTTATCTTCTCAAAGAACCAGCTTTTAGTTTTATTGACCTTTGCTATTGTTTTCTTTGTTTCTATTTCACTCATTTTTGCTCTAGTCTTTATGATTTCTTTCCTTCTGCTAACTTTGGGTTTTGTTTGTTCTTCTTTCTCTAGTTCCTTTAGGTGTAAGGTTAGAGTGTTTACTTGAGATTTTTCTTTTGTCTTGAGGTAGGCTTGTATAGCTATAAACTTCCCTTTTAGAACTGCTTTTGCTGCATCTCATAGGTTTTGGATCATCGTGTTTTCATTGTCATTTGTCTCTAGGTATTTTTTGATTTCCTCTTTGATTTCTTCAGTGATCTCTTGGTTATTTAGTAATGTATTGTTTAGCCTCCATGTGTTTGTGGTTTTTACGTTTTCTTCTCTATAATTCATTTCTAATCTCATAGCGTTGTGGTCAGAAAAGATGCTTGATATGATTTCAATTTTCTTAAATTTACTGAGGCTTGATTTGTGACCCAAGATGTGATCTATCCTGGAGAATGTTCTGTGCGCACTTGAGAAGAACGTGTAATCTGCTGTTTTCGGATGAAATGTCCTATAAATATCAATTAAATCTATCTGGTCTGTTGTTTCATTTAAAGCTTCTGTTTCCTTATTAATGTTCTGTTTGTATGATCTGTCCATTGATGTAAGTGAGGTGTTAAATTCCCCCACTATTATTGTGTTACTGTCGATTTCCTCTTTTATAGCTGTTAGCGGTTGCCTTATGTATTGAGGTGCTCCTATGTTGGGTGCATATATATTTATAATTGTTATATCTTCTTCTTGTATTGATCCCTTGATCATTCTGTAGTGTCCTTCATTGTCTCTTGTAATATTCTTTATTGTAAAGTCTATTTTATCTGATATGAGTATAGTTACTCCAGCTTTCTTTTGATTTCCATTTGCATGGAATATCTTTTTCCATCCACTCACTTTCAGTCTGTATGTGTCCCTAGGTCTGAAGTGGGTCTCTTGTAGACAGCATATAGATGGGTCTTGTTTTTGTATCCATTCAGCAAGCCTGTGTCTTTTGGTTGGAGCATTTAATCCATTCACGTTTAAGGTAATTATCGATATGTATGTTCCTGTGACCATTTTCTTAATTGTTTTGGGGTTTTTTTGGTAGGTTTTTCTTCTCTTGTGTTTCCCACTTAAAGAAATTCCTTTAGCATTTGTTGTAGAGATAGTTTGGTTTTGCTGAATTCTCTTAGCTTTTGCTTGTCTGTTAATCTTTTGATTTCTCCATCGAATCTGAATGAGATCCTTGCTGGGTAGAGTAATCTTGGTTGTAGGCTCTTCCCTTTCATCACTTTAAGTATATCATGCCACTCCCTTCTGGCTTTCCTCTGAGAAATCAGCAGTTAACCTTACGGGAGTTCCCTTGTATGTTATTTTTTGTTTTTCCCTTGCTGCTTTCAATAATTTTTCTTTGTCTTTAATTTTTGCTGATTTGATTACCATGTGTCTCGGCGTGTTTCTCCTTGGGTTTATCCTGTATGGGACTCTCTGTGCTTCCTGGACTTGAGTGGCTATTTCCTTTCCCACGTTAGGGAAGTTTTTGATTATAATCTCTTCAAATATTTTCTTGGGTTCTTTCTCTCTCTCTTCTCCTTCTGGGACCCCTATAATGTGGATGTTGTTGCGTTTAATGTTGTCCCAGAGGTCTCTTAGGCTGTCTTCATTTCATTTCATTCTTTTTTCTTTATTCTGTTCTGCAGCAGTGAATTCCACCATTTTGTCTTCCACGTTACTTATCCGTTCTTCTGCCTCAGTTATTCTGCTATTGATTCTAGTGTAGTTTTCTTTTCATTTGTTGTATTTTTCATCTCTGTGTGTTTGTTCTTTAATTCTTCTAGGTCTTTGTTAAACATTTCTTGCATCTTCTCGATCTTTGCCTCCATTCTTTTTCTGAGGTCCTGGATCATCTTCTCTATCATTATTCTGAATTCTTTTTCTGGAAGGTTGCCTATCTCCACTTCATTTAATTGTTTTTCTGGGGTTTTATCTTGTTCCTTCATCTGGTACATAGCCCTCTGCCTTTCCATCTTATCTATCTTTCTGTGAATTTTTTTTTTTTCTTTTTCCACAGGCTGCAGGATTCTAGTTCTTCTTGCTTCTCTAAAGATCTTCTTATCATGACTTTTTCCCTACAATCTCCCTCCTGTTTACTACTACTATTTTTCCAACCAAAAGAAAAAGGTAATAGGGAGCCTCCTGTTCTTAGGAAGTCATGGAGCACTTAACAGATTTCATGAAGGGCCTGAGGGGACCACTGAGTATTATGCATGACTCAAAGCATGTGAAACACACTTCAGGAAGTATTGTAAATGCCTAAGGAGCAATTTTAAGTGGTAGACAGGGGTGTTGGAAAGGACATTAAGGAATAGTCAATAGCTATTATTTTAGATATAGAGCTATCATAATGAATAAAATTACAAAATTGCCTACATAGTCTAATTAGAGATACATTTCCTTATGTGTAACGTAAAGCTTCTGGACCCACATGTCATAGTGATAATGTATCTTTCCAAATGCAGTATAGTTTTCTAAATATCTAAATATCTCTCCAAATTGTAACCCCAATTCTTCTATAGGAGTACTGTATGGAGTTGGAGATGAGGATCTACAGTCCCTCTACAGGAATTATCAGAAATAATTTGGTAGGATTTATGACATTCTTTACATGGCTCATGAGTCCAGTGTCTAAGTGAGATACTAATAAGAGAGTCTTCCCAGGTCAAAATACTAATAGTGCCATGCTAAAAATCCACATTGGCAGTTTCAAGCAAGATAATCATTCCACTTTTATGTTTCTTATCCTTTGCATTTCTGAATCTGAATTTCCTATTCTTTTACCTCTATGATATGATCATCTGTGCTGAAATAATTTCATTATTTATATTTTCCTATGATGGCAAGGGCATGGAGGAAAATTGTACTCAACATGCTTTAAAAGACCTTGAGTCAGAGTATAGGAAAAGATAATGGTAGATATTGAGTATTATTAATGCTGATTAATGTAAAAAATATTTCCAAGGAGTACTTCTGAAAGGTAATGTCAACTTTGGCAATTTGTTTGAGTTTTATACTCTAGTGTTTTGTAAGATGGAAGCATTCTCCTAATTTATACTATTTTTACAAGTCATCATTACGTCTGGATATGAGAAACTATCATAAACCCTCTTCATAGAAAATCATGAAGATTAGGAAACTTTGTTGTGTAATTTTCCCAAGTTCATTAGCACTTTTTTTTTTAAAAGTTTAAATTCTATTTTCTATTTTAAGAAAGAACAAATATCACTATACATAGAAATATTTTAGACTACTGTTTGACATGACCAACGATAACTCTATAAGTTTATTTCTTCATTACACATTGTTGAATTCAAACAACAAAAGTTTGTATTTATGACTAAAAAATAGAAAAGAAATGTCAGTGACCATGGGGAGAAATTGGAATCTTTGTACATTGCTGATGAGAAGGTAAATTGTTTAACCATTGTGGAAAGCAGTTTGGCAGTTCCTCAAAAAGTTAAACACAGAATTACTTTATGATCCAGCAATTTCAGCCCTAGGTATATACTGAAAAGGATTGAAAAGAGTTAACAAACAAAAACGGATACCAAATGTTCATAGTAGCATTATTCACAATAGCCAGAAGGTAGAAACAGCCCAAATGTCCATGGACAGTTGAATGGATAAACAAATGTTGATATATACATACAATGAAATATTTTCAGTAGCAAAAAGGAATGAAGTACCGATACACGATGTAACATGGATGAACTTCAAAAGCATTATGTTAAGTGAAGGAAGACAGACATGAAAGGTCACATACTGTATGATTCCATTTATATGAAATATCCCAAATAAGTAGATCTATGAGAAAGAAAGCAGATGGGTGGTTAACAGGAGCTGATGGGGGAGAGGGAATGTAAGAGTAACTACTTAGTACGTACGGAATTTAATTCTGGAGTGATGGAAATACTTTGGGACTAGATAGGGGTTATAGTTGCACAACATTGTGAATGTACTAAATGTCACTGAATTGTTTACTTTAATGGTAAATTTTACATCATGTGAATTCTACCTCAATAAAAAAGTTCGTGTTTATTTAAAAACTAAGTTCAAGATTTAGGAGATTTTCTCAGCATATTTTATTGTGTTCAGTTTTATTTTCACTTCATAGAGTTAATCTTAAATTTCTGCATCACAAAGGAAAATGACAAGTCAAGGTTTCTAATTCCAACTTTAGGAATTTCCACCATAAGTGTGCCTTGTTTCAAACCATATACAGTAATTAAAACAGACATTGGAAAATAGATTACTGGAGGTTTACTCACTTCCCAACATATTTTTTAAACTTTAAATTTTACTTGCTCAGAGTAATTTAAAATATAGGACTGCTCCATTAGTTAAAGTTGGAAGTTATCTTTTTAAATGTAATTTACAGACATCTCCACAGACATTTCAGAGACATCTCTTTGCCAGCAAAATTTCACAACAGTCTCCAAAAATTTAATTGTTTCTTTATCATCCAACTGGAGAAATAGTTTACCTGACTTGCTTGCCTCTATCCAGTGTTGAAGGAAGACACACTTGGGCACCATCCACTGGTGATTTGTAGCTAAGTGGAATATTATGACAATAAGCACAGCAGATTCCTTATGTACCACTCATTTGGTTGCTCTTTTATTGGCAGAAAATATGTTGAGGTTACCCCTGCACCAGTGCATACTATTATAGCTGGTTCCTATTAAATGTAATAATCTGGTTTTCCTCTTTGGGATATTTCTACCTGAGGCCAAAATCTTTGGTAATGAAACTGGCCTGGGACAAAGGGACAGGTATATATAGTTTCCCTTAAGTATCTTGTTTCTAATACAAACATATGATTGAATCCTTTATGTCTTTCATTTTAATCCTTCCATTTGGTAGATATTTGATAGAATGAGAATATTTGCTATTGATGGCCCTATTAAATGGAATTTAATTTGTCAAGGAATAAATATTTTCTTCCTTTCACTTGATTTTAACCTCTGAAACTGTAGAAATCCTTAGCTAAATATTTCAGGATGTTTTAAAAGATTGAAAGTATTATATATATGTATGTATATATATATATCTTATGTTTATGTCACTTTTCCTCATCACAATAAATTTCCTTTCTACATTACTAGAGTGCATACCCACTGACTACTAGAAAATGCTACCTAATATTGCTACCACAGAAGTGTACATCATTTAAATAATAAAATAAGGACATGTTTTATTAATAATGATTATAGATTTATGCCCTTTCACTCAGAAAAGAAATCACTTTGTATATTTTATTTGTACAAACATGTACACTCAGCAAAAGCCTCATCTCTCAATCTACTTCGGTTATAACTCAGTTTCTTAATATGGTACTATTTCAATAGGACTATATGCTAATTTTTAAGTCATAAATTCACTGTAATTTTCAAATAGTAGCAGCAAATTACACATGAATTGGAAGTGCAAAATCATAACCAAGATCTATTTAAATTTTGGATAACAAACATTGCCTTGGAGATCCAAAGAACAAAACAGAAATATACTTAAGCTACTCCAACATTTTAGCCACTTTTACACATAGCAACCCAAAAACCATGCAGACTAAGATTTGCAGATCTGAAGATCAGAATAAACCAGAAATTGAACATAACACTGTGATATTGCTTTTATATTTAAGCACTTGAACATAGAAGTATGGCATGGCAGCAATAGTGCACAACAGTTTAATCATCTCTCTCCTGGCATATTCAGATCAGATCAGGACTTTATTATAGAGTATTAATTTTTATTATAGACTCCACATGTTTCTGATCTTGAAGAAGAAGTGAGCGAATCTGACATAATTACAATATATTGGGGAAAATTTATATAATCTAGTTGGAAATAAGAAAGATGAAACGCATCAATCAGTTTTATTTTAATTTCTTAATTTATAGTGTCTACTATAGGTAAGACACTGTTCTCCTCGGCTAGGTCCAATCATGAACTCGTTGCACTTCCTTCGAGGAGATTAGTCTTTCCTGTGCATGTGCGTGCACGCAAGTGTGTGCGCATGCTTGCGCAGGGAGGAATGACGGGTATAAAAAGTAACAGTAGTACAAGATGGAATTACATTTTAAGGAGATTTGGAGGAATCAGTTACAGCTGGTTGAAGAAAACTTTTTTGGAAGGGTAAGATTTGCATTTGGTAAGTGACATTTAAAGAGAAGTGGGTGTGGAAGGCAGAACCTATTTGTCCTGTTCACTGCTGTAACCCAAATGATAAGTCCCTGGAACAGAGAAGTGCTCAAAACACAGTTGTTTAATAAAAGAACAGTAGGCAAAAATGGGAGTATGGTTAGGAGGATAGACATTGTAGTTGCAAGGAAAAAACGTAAGACAGGCAATAGAGGATAAAAGAAGAATTTGGGGAAACAGTGGTCCATCCATTTTTTCTGGGATTTTATGGATGTATCATAAAAATAGACACTAACATTTGTTGAGCACCTGATTTCCCAGGTTTTGTATATTATCTCTAAACTTCATTTTATAGATGAGAAAACTGGAGGTTGTTACTCAAGGTTAAAACTTGTTAAGGTCTAGGCTCTATTTCTGGTCTGGTGAACTTCTGTCAGACCAAGCACTCCAAAGATAACAAATATAAACTCAGAACAACATGTGAAAAGCAAACTAACAAATATACAGCATAAATAAAAGCAGCAACAGTTGTTGACACTTAGAAAAAGGAAAGAGACTGGGGAAGTTCCTGTTATTATGTTCTGATGTTTAGGAAGTAAAAAAAGAGCATGGAAATGGTGAATATATGGGGACATATACAAGTCAATGTTTTCCTTTTAAGTTCTTTAAAATATATATGACTAAAGTAAAAATTGTAATATTGTATTGTGGGGTTTGTAAAGTCTATAGTTGTGATTCATATGACAGCTTCAAGAGTAAAGGACCTATATAGCAGCAAGGTTTCTTTTTTGTTGTTGTTTGTTTGTTTTTATAAATTAATTAATTTATTTGTTTTTGGCTGCGTTGGGTCTTCGTTGCTGCGTGCGGGCTTTCTCTAGTTGCAGCGAGCGGTGGCTACTCTTCGTTGCAGTGCGCGGGCTTCTCATTGTGGTGGCTTCTCTTGTTGTGGAGCACATGATCTAGGCAGGCGGGCTTCAGTAGTTGTAGCACGCGGGCTTAGTAGTTGTGGCTCGTGGGGCTCTAGATCGCAGGCTCAGTAGTTGTGATTCACAGGCTTAGTTGCTCCGCGACATGTGTGATCTTCCCGCACCAGGGCTCGAATCCACGTCACCTGCATTGGCAGGCGGATTCTTAACCACTGTGCCACCAGGGAAGTCCCAGCAGCAAGGTTTCTAAATTTCACATGCATTAATATAATATTTTTGTTTGTGATATTCCTAACTTATTGAAATCAAACTTTTATTTTTAGATATTTGTAGATTCACATGCAGTTGCTAAGAAATAATTCAGAGAGATTTCATGCACACTTTATTCACTTTTCCCAAAGATAACATCTAACAGAAATGCAATGCATTATCATAAGCAGGGTGACTCCTTATGTTTTCCTTTTATAGCCACTTCTCCACCTCCATCCCCTCCTTAACTCCTGGCAACCATTATTAATCTGTTCTTCATTTCTCAAATTTTGTCATGTCAAGAATGTTTACAAGTGAAATCATATGGTATGTAATCTTTAGGGATTGGCTTTTTTACTCAGTATTCTTTGGAGTTTCATGCAGAATGTTGTGTGTATCACTAGTTTGATCCTTTTTATTTCTAAGCAGTAGTCAGTGGCATGGATGTACCACAGTTTATTTAGCCATTCACCTGCTGCAGGGCATCTGGGTTGTTTCCAGTTTTGGTCTATTACAAATAAAGCTAGAATAATCATTCATGTACAGGTTTTGAGTGATCATAAATCTTCAATTCTCAGAGATAAATGCCCAGGATTGCAATTGCTAAGTTATATAGTAGTTAGAGATTTAGTTTTTAAAGAAACTGCCAAACTGGTTTCCAGACTGGCTGTATAATTTAACAGTCTCACCAGAAATGAATGAGTGATCCAGTTTTTCCACATCCTTGCCAGCATTTGGTGTTGTCACTGCTTTTTATTTCAGCCATTTTGATAGGTATGTAGTAATAACTCATGGTGGTTATAATTTGCTTTTCCCTAGTAGCTAGTGATACTGAACATTTTTTCATGTGCATGTTTGCATATCTGCATATCCTCGTCTATGGTGAAATGTCTCTTCATGTCTTTTGTATACTTTCTAATTTGATTTTTTGGTCTTTTACTGTTGTTTTAAAAGTATATCTATTCCATCTTCCTGGAAGTGAAAGCCTACAATATTTTAAAACATCATTGTGTACTATAAACTGCACATGTTTAAAGCATACAGTTTTTTTTTAAGATTTTTTTGATGTGGACCATTTTTAAAGTCTTTTTTGAATTTGTTACAATCTTGCTTCTGTTCTATGTTTTGTTTTTTTGGCCGCGAGGCATGTGGGATCTTAGCTCCCCAACCAGGGATCAAACCTGCATCCCATGCATTAAGGTGAAATCTTAACCACTGGACTGCCAGGGAAGTCCCTAAATCATACAGTTTTTATTGACATATACACCTATTAAATTGACAAACCGATCTTAAAAGTTATATGGACAAGGCAAAGACGTAAAATAGCTAAAACAATTTTGAAAAATAACAGTTGGTGGACTTCCTGTCTTCAAGACTGAATACAAAGATTTAGTACTAAAAATTCAGTTGTCAACATTTTTTGGTATTAAAATAAGGATTAAAGGATAGTTTGATGGAACAGGAGAGAGCTTCTGGAAATACACTCGTGCTTATACAGTCTTTCCATTTCTCTACAATAATAACACAGCAATCTAATTGGAAAAGGAAAGTCTTTTCAATCAGTAGTGCTGACCAACTGATAGCCCCAAGGAAAATAGTAAACTTTAACTCCTACTTTACACTATACTTAGAAATTGATTCCAGATGGATCATAGAATGCTATGAAATAACGAAAACCAAAGGAAACCAGAAAAGACTATTCTGTGTAGGATATTTATGGAAGATTATCTCAGTAGCTCAGGTGAAAGGTAATAAGGAATTGAACAGAGGGAGAACATCTGAGCATCTTCATAGGGTGGGTGGATGGAGAGGATTCCACAACTGGCTGTGGGCGTTAAGGAAGTGAAAGTTGTCAATAACTTTGATAACTTTGCCGCTGGGTAGCAAAGGAATTGTGAACATCTCAACAGAATTAAGGAATGAAAAAATAGGAATGAAAAGCATGTGTTCGTGTTGGGTAGGTTATAAACACCTGAAATGTTCAGAAGGGTTGTGACCAATATTTTTCCTCATAACCACTGAAGAAAAATACACCAATGTTACAATAGATGCAGGGGCAGTGGAGAGCAGGAACAGCTAGCCTCTGTGGAGAGCTGTTTGACTAGTTAATGAATAGTTGAGGGGCTGTGGGACTCTCTTCTTTCACCAATGAGATAAGATGTGGGTTGGGTATGAGTGATTGCTAACAACTGGCAAATTTTAATTAAGTCACGTTTCAGTGAACCAAGTTAATTATTTTGTGCGTCTGTTTCTTATGGGTCATCAGGTAGACAAATCAATGAGGTTACTGAATTAATAATTTTTGAAGGAATTTTTTAGTTTTCTAAACATCAATCCTCTCCTTGGGTTGGTGAAAGCATGGTTGTTCAGTTAGAATGCTTCTGCTCAGTGTATTGAGTTCTGTAGTCTATAGAATTTCACATCCATTGTTAAAGGACAAATCTCATGTATCCAATATAGATATCAGCAACACGCAAGTATTTAATTATTAACATGGGCAGACTAAAGGAAAATACATTTCTATCACAAGCATTTAAAATATTTATTAAATGTTCTGAATTTATATATTCCAAAGGAAAATGTGGATTCATTTCATACAAAATATACAAACCCACTCTTTTATGATACATAACTGAAAATATATTTGTAATTTTACCACCTAATTAAATTTTGTTTGCTAATTTATTTCCTATATAGGAAAGACAACTCTTTCATGAGATAATGATATTTCACCTTCATTAATTTAAAATTACAGATCCTTTCAGATATTTTAACTTAATATTAAATTATTTCTTTTGAATTCTGAAAGTGAATTTCATCTTTAGATTATTTTCCATTGTCTCCTGTTTTATTTCCCTTTCCTCATTCAATTTGTGCTATTAGATTGATGATCCTTGCACGACATTATGTTTGTGTAGTATCACAAAAAAGCCTAATAAAATGTCTTAAATATAAGAGAAAATGTAAATTAATGAATGAATGATGCTTGAAACCCATATCAAGCATTATGACTTTATAATAGACATATCTGGGACAATATATTAATACTATTATTATGATTTTTAAACAAATTTTTGATATTACATTTTTAATTATTTAACTAATGTGGGACTTAAGAAGCAATGTGTGAGAAAATAATGCTTTTTAATGATACATCACTTAATGTGTGATTACTGTTTTCTATTATTTAATCCAAGAAGAAATAGAAAACTGCTCATACAAAGCACAAATTTTCCTAAGCTTTTTTGCTCCAATTTCAAATCATCTCGACCGTAGTCTTTCTTGTAGAAAAAAAAAATCACCTATTTAGAGACTCTAATCATTTTTCTTTTTATATATTCTTATATTTTAAATTTCTGCTAGATATTTCCATGTGTGTCCTGCTAATACTTGATACTCTTGGTCACCTGGAATATAACATATCAAATCTAATTTTATTATTTTCTATTTCAAGAAGGCATAATATTACAATTTCCCCAAATTCCTAAATTTTATCTGTGACATTAATATTCTCAGTTAGATCATAAATGTAATAAAGAACGTTTCCTTAAAAAGGAAAGGCATTTACACTCTGCATGTGCTTTTACACTTCTTTCTACATTTCTGCTGACACATTCTAAAACCTCAATAGTACCCGCAGATTCAAATTAAATTTAGGACCCAAATCTCAAAAGTAAAATATTCTAAACTCTTTTTCACGTATCCTTTATATCCAACCAATTTCAACATTAGGATAGCCTACTTCCCCCAATTTTTCTATGAAGAACAACTACCAACTACAGTGTGAACTGTGTGTTACACACTTTGATCACACCCAGCATCAACCAACTTATTTAATCTCCATGCCTGCTTGGATCCAGATCCATTTCAGCCATTGGGAATTGGCTGCTAAATATCAATTCTAGTCACTATCGGTTCTTCAAATCCCCGCACCATACATGGAATACGTCGGTTTTATTAATCCCGTCTTAAGAAGAGGGTCCTGAGACTTAGAGAAGTCAAGAGACCTACTGAATACCACACCGTTAGTGATAATGGAAAGCAAGAACTAAGGCATGTTCAACTCCAAAGTGTCAACACAATCATTTGTATTTCCATAAGCACAACCCTATTTTAGCCATCATCAATTTTAACTTCACCATTTTTAATAAACCTCTGGGTTTCTAACCTCTGGTCTGTCTTCGATATTCTACACAGAGTAACCAAATTAATATTCTTTATTTTTAAAAAAAAATCTCTGTCCAAGTATATAGAGTGATTTCTTATTAACTGTGGAATAAAATCAAAATTCTTTCCCTCTTCTGTGCGGCTAACTGAAGGGGAAGTTTCCAGTGACAAGAAGAGACAAATCATAAGCTTTAAACAGCAAGAGAAGGGATGTAGAAAAAGACTTAAATTGAGGAGGCTAAATTTGTACTGGGCATTTGGATTATACATGTCCTTTTGAAAGCTGAAGATATATATATATATATATATATATATATATATATATATATATATATATATATATATATATATTCTCAGTCAGCTCAAGTTACCATAACAAAATACCATAGACTGGGTGGCTTAAACAACAGGAATTTATTTCTCATATTTCCGGAGACCAAGAAGTCCAAGGTCAAGATAGCAACTGATTTGGTACCCAGATGAGCACTCTTTCCTTGTTTGCAGATGGCCACCTTCTCACTGTGTTTTCACAAGGTGGAGAGAGACAGCAAGCTCTGGTGTCTCTTTTTCTTCTTATAAAAACACTAATCTCATCGTGGGGGCTCCATTTTCATGGCCTCATCTAAATCTAATTATCTCTTAAAGGTCCCACCTGTAAATACCACCACATTGAGGGTGAGGGCTTCAGCATATGAATTGGTGGAACCCAAATTTATATATATATATATATATATATATAAATGGAAAGACACCAGAAGAGATAGAGATTCTGCAGTGCCATTTGTAGGTATTACTTTGATAAGAAGAATGCGTAAATTCAAGAACATAAAAATTCTATTACTAGTGAAAAAATAGTTTTATAAAAGGCAATTATTACTTCAAATCCCTTCTTTATGTCATACATTGTTCTAGATTTATGCAAACATGGTGATATCTCCATTTTTTGAAATGGGGAAATAAATAGAGAAATAAATGTTAGTTACCCAAAGTTACACAGCTAGAAGGTTGCATTTCTGGGATTTTAACTAGTGTTCTGACTCCATATGCAGCGTTCATTCTACTATGGAAGATAGTAGAATACCACACAGAAGGATCATTGGATTGCAAAGAGATGATGAAATCTAGAAAGAGGGGCAGTTTTCACATTTGGAGAATAGACCCAACTTTATTTGAGACTCATGTCCACTTAGAAAATGAAAGTCTAAGATATTAAAAACTGGAGCATATTTTGGCAGCCAGGTTTCCATTGGCTAAACTGGATTCAATTCGGTTTGGGCCTTCATACATAACATGTACTTAATAAGTGAGTGCTAATTAATCAGAGACTCCTTCAGATGAGACTTATCAAGAAAAAATAATTTACAGAAAGACCACTCACTCAGCTCTTTCACAGAAAGCTAAGCAAGGGTATCACAAACCTTAAATTAATATGATTTTAGAGATAATTTGCATTTCAGTGTGTAAAGAATTTTTTATACATTCTATAATAAACCAACATATTAAATTTTTTTTTAATTTTGATCTCAGGGAGTATAAAGGAGAGGAAGCAGACAAAAGGAGAAAATGTGTAAGTCAATAAAGTATTTTTAAGATTAAAAAATAAATAAATAAATAAATAAAACATACCTTCATTATCATCACTTTTGAAAGAATCAGTTTTTCAAATACTTTTTAAATAATTAAAACTCAATTTATTTTAATAGGATATCTGCTATCATGCTATATATAAATGATGATAAAACAGTGATGTTAATAATAATAATAATGCATTACTCAAGAAGAAAAATTATAGCATTCACCATAAATTTTTGTATATATCACCATCAGGAAACTTTGGTATGATCTAACTAAAATTTCAATGTTTAATTTTTGTTTAAATGTCTGAATCCCAACTTTCCATTTTGGAAGGATATGTTTTTATATTGAAGGATTATTTTACATTTGAAGGGTGTTTTTGGTTAATATTTCTTAAAGAAATATGACATAAATATATTCCACAGGTTCTAAATTACACACTGTATGTGCACTTTCTGTATATATGGATTTATATGCTTGTATTTTTAATATTATAGTCACCCATGATCATGTTTCAATTTATTACGGCCTCATTTACTGAACTACAAATCTTTATCTCCACTTCTGCTTTATTGTCTTCTTATTGTTAAACCTGAAATAGAGAGTAATTAATTTCACACTTGCCATATAGAACAGCACAATGACCTTGAAATTCAGATAACAAATGAGCCACTTTTTCTATTGAGACTTTTTTACTACTGCCCCATGTTCCTCAAGGCATTACAATACACAGCGCTCTGTTTCATTCACATAAAACTTAGACCTTGACATTCAATTCTGTATCCTCCTGGCTTTTCTACAAAAAGTATTTTATCTCAACTCCCCTTGATGAACATGATAACTTATATTGTTATACCCCAAACACTTGAACATTTAAACATTAAAAAAAAAGAAAGAAACAATTTTTCACATAAATCTCTGTTGCAGGAAATTCTACTTATACTAGGTGTGGAAGTATCTGAAGTTTAAAGCCATATTACTCATTGTAAACTTTGTAGGGAGATGATATAAACCATCATGATTATGAAAGATTTATTTTAGAATAATTATCTTGTTTAAGTCAAAAAGATGCTTGAAAGGGTTTTGATTGTGTTACTAGCTTAATAATTGTAGCCTGAACCTGAAGCAGGGAGCTTTCTGAAATTGAATCCATGTAGATGATATTATAACTAGTTGACTGGGTCAGTTCTTTTAAGCAACTGGTCATAAAATAAAAAAACAAATAAATAAAATAAACAACCAGATCAAATCAGATTTTTGGCAGTGTATAACAAACTAACTGGTTGAACATCTTACTCTTACGTGAAAAATTTTTGTAGACATAGCCTCAGGCATATATACAAGGCACAGCTTGCTTTATTTTTGTTTTGACTCAAAGTTCTGGTCTAAGATTTCCACAGCCTTTGTCTTGAATAGTTATACTGGATCACTTCTCACAGAGGCTTGTAACCTTAACTACGTCTAAAGCACAACATTTTATTTTCTTAAAGAAAATTATGACCTTTATGAGGTACAGTCATAAAGTAATGAGATATTCCTTATACTTCTTGTAAATTGGCAGTCAAGGTAATTTTAAAACAGAAGTTCCTAGGAACATTTTGAATAATAGGAGCTTTGTTGGAAAAAAATCACTCAACATCTGGATACAACCATCTTGAAGGACAATGCTTATTTTGTTATAGAAATTCTGACATACCCTGTTGCAAAAAAACAAACAAACAAACAAACCCAAACCAAGAAACAGAACAATACAAAATCAATCACATATCTTTAATTTCCCCTGCTTATATCAATTGTTGTGGAGTTATAGAAAACTTTAGATAAAGTGTTTCCCTGCAAGCTGCTTTGATTAAATTGTTTTGGGGAACTTGGCTTATTAATTATAGTTTAGGACACGTGATATAAAACTGCTGTAAATGAGAGAGATAGTAAAATAAGTTAGTTGAAGAGACTGAGCAAAAAGATGAGGAAAAGAGCCAGGAGGACCTAGTTCCTCAAGTTTGACTCTAGCCTAGGTTTATGAGGTAAGGTTATAATGTGGATCCTCAAGGGACCTATGGGACCTAGTCCAGCTTCTGAGGGTAGGAGAAAAATGATATGTTGTGGGCAGAAGAACTACTGAGAAATAGAAGGGGGCATAGAGCAGGCTACTGGGACAGGCTACTGGGAGAGTGTGACCAGCACAGTAGCTATGTGGACTTGAGCTTTTAACTCTGTTGTAACTTGTGATTATGGTTTATCTGTCAAGTTCATTTCAAATGGTTTGCCCTTTTTCTTTTTCTTTAAATCAGAGAAAAAGAGAAAAAATAGAGAAGGATAGCTGAATTTTTCACCCAGGACTCAATATCAAAGTACCGGGGCATGGGGGAAAAAGCTTCAATAATATCAGTCTGACATCTCCTAATCCACTCACTATTAGAACCAATTCAATCTTCTTTATTTGAAATGAGTACTCCTCTACTAAATCAGAGGGTTTGTCTGTTTCTTCCAACTGTCCCTTATTCCTGAACACTTCATAAGGTAAGAAAACCTCATGAGCTTACTTGCTTTGTTGACTATTGACTTTTTGCTTGTGTGTGAGTTTGGGAAGGTTGTGGAATTAGGAGAAAAGGTATAATTTAAAGATAGCTGAATGATTTCCTCACACAATGCACACAAGTTCCACTAGAATCTCCACTGTGTACTAATTTTAAAAGTTTCCTTCTTTTTGAATCTGTATTCAAATCACATCATGAATGAACGCCAGAAGAGGTCATCCCAGACACTGGGACTCAGCTTCTGTAGGACAAAGTCATGTTCAGCTTTACTATTTAGCAAATAGCTGTTCATTAAACCTCAGATCTTTATTATTTTTATTTTTTCAGCAAGTTGTTCAGTTGACACATTAGCTAGGACTTGAGACTTTTCTTGGAGAAATGGTACTAAAACTCATCTTGGAGTGATGGGTGTGATCCCACCCCTGCCCCCAGGATCATATAGAATCACAACATACGGCTATATTGCCTTTGGTCTTGCTGAGTTCCTAGATAAGAGGGGCAGAGGAATTGAGCTAAAGTTGAAACACTTGGTGCACAGAAAACCAGAGGCTGAGGGGCTGTCAGAGAAGGGCATCAAGGGACCACTAGTGGCAGCATAAAAATAGCTTGTAAAACAAATATGAACACAAGATTTAATTAGTGCTTTCACTGTGGGGAGTGGGATTGGAACCATCTCCTCCATCTCATCCATAAAGTCTTCTGTGAACTCAAAATCCAGGAAATGCTTAGGATACTTGGACATTCTGGACTTCATTTTATTTTCTTTACTTGTACACCCACAGTCATAGCAGCATTATTCACAATAGCCAAAAAGTAGGAACAACCTAAGAGTCCATTGACCGAAGAATGGATAAACAAAATGTAGTATATACATACAGTACAGTATTATTCAGCCTTACAAAGTAAGGAAATCCTGTCATATGCTACAACATGGATGAACCTTGAGGACATTATGCTAAGTGAAATAACCAGTCAAAAAAAGGACAAAAACTGTATGATCCCACTTATATGAGATACCTAAAGTAGTCAAAATCATAGAGTCAGAAAGTAAAATGGTAATTTTCATGGCCTGGGGGGAGAAGGGAGTGGGGAATTATTGTTTAATGGGTACAGAACTTCTGTTTGAGATGAAAAACTTCTGGAAATGGATGGTGGTGATGGCTGCACAACAATGTGAATGCAATTTATGCCACTGAACTATACCTATAAAAATGGTAAATTTTAACAAATGGTCCACACACACATAACAGTTGACTCAAACTGAGAAAGAGTCATCCTACCTAGATGAGGAAACAGCTGACTTTTTATAAAATCAACAAACTTTTATAATTCACCTACTGAAAATTATTTTCGTAAAATAGTAAGTAGGCCAGACCTAGGTGAATCTGAACCCAAACACTGAGGAAAATCCATAACATTGAGGTTCTGTGGAAATGAATTTACCAGGAGTTATTCTAGTTTTATAATTTTGACGTGACTTTTTGTTTTTACTCAAAAAAATTAATATTATTTAAAGCACATAGTAAAGATCATGTATTTGAATTCTAGAATCCAGGTTTTCTCTGAGAAGCAGGCTGTAGTCTGACACTCAAGGATATGTCCTTTGAGTGTTACTGGATTCAAGTGGACATTATTGACCTAATCTTTTGAATGGTTGTTCTTGTTGCTGAGCAACTCACTTGTTCAACAGCCAAGTAAAATGATCACTCCGCTTTCTCTCCCTTCACAGAAAGTGAAGCCTGGATATCCCATAGATAATTATTCAAGAGAAAACTAGAAAGTGTATTTATTATAAATCCACATGGATAATATTACATCTCTTTTTTGAAGCATAATTAAAATGTTTGGAACATACATACATGAAAATGATGCTGATTTTACATGGAAATTTTCTTATTGTACCACATTTTTTTTTTCACTAATTGATAGTGTTTGAGGAAATGATTACAGCACAGATTGAAGTGTTTTAAGCATATATTAGAGGTTAAACTATTAAATAATACAGGTCTAAAGTGTCCAACAATGATCATCTAACAGGCTTAACATTGTTAAATTTAGCATGGCTAGTTATATGCAACTTGATCTTACAGATTGCTACATGTCAAGTTAAGAATATATTATGTTCCAATTTATAAAAGGACCTACCTGTTGAGTAGTATACTGATAAAAGAAAAATAAAGTGTTAAAAGGTCCCAGTGGTATCCTAGCAACTTATTTAGGGTCTTGGAAACAAGGACCTCTGCACTGAATCAATTCCAGGAATTTGTAGCACTAGCCAGTGTTGAGATGGGGAAACTGCCAAGCCAGGGAAGAGAGTGATAATTATTATCTTCCAGGTGGTGTTTGTTATTAGTGAGCTAACTTCTTCCATTTTGTTTCCTCCAATGAAGATTACTAGAGTTTTGGTTAGTGCTGTTTCTCCGCAGAAAAGTCCATTTCCACCCAAAATTAACAAAAATTTGACAAATGTATAGTGAATATATACTACAAATCCTGAATAGTTACATAAGTTATACTGTTTAAACCTATTCACAAACTTTTTAAATAGCTAATGTCGACCAAGAAATAAGACCAGCACTGTAAGGCAACAAAAACATTTATTTGGGGTCTTAAGAATGGCAATTCAGGAGACACAGATCTGGGTAGCAACCCAAATGTTCTCTGAGGAGGGTTGAAAACTGAAGGATTTTTAAAGGAAAAAGGAGGAAGCTTACATAAATTATTTTGCAAGAATTATGATTGGTGCTGGCAGAGAAGAACCATTCTTGTCTATACATGATTGGTTGCTAATGTTGTTACTATGCAAAAGTTCACTGTGTAAGTGTTCTTTCAGGATGTTGTGGCCCAATTCAAAGTTCATGCTCCATCTAGGTGGAGAGGTGTCAAGGCCCCACTTCTCCAATGGCCTCCTGGCTCCATTTTAGTGTTCCGTTGGCGTTACAGACTCCATTTAATCATTCCTTCACACCATTATTACCCACATTTTATAGCTGAGGAAGCTGATGTTCACAAAGATAAAATGATTTACCCTAAGTAGTATATCTAGTCACTTGCCTGACTGAGATTGGAACCCAGGTCTCTGGTGTGTGTTAGAGAAACACAGCTGCACATCTGCTACTGTAAGTAAAGACAAATATGTTGTTTGCAGTATAAATCAGTTCTGTTCATCTATGGGTTTGCAGGTCCACACAGTGACACAGGAAATTTCTGGGCTATTAACACACAGTTCCTTCTCCAGGTTAAAGGGTGGGTGTGCTTTGCTCAAACTTAAATTCAGTTCTCAAGGAAAGCTTTTACTGTTGCTCTGTTGCTTTCATATTGCTGGGTCTCTCTCTCTCTCTCTGTGTGTCTTTTTGGTTTAAACATATTTTTTCCAGACTCTTCTCTGATCTTCAAGTACTTCTAACCTACCCAAACATCAACAAGATTCCTGGGCAGAAATGATCTCTCTTGAGCTTTTGTGTTGAAATGAATTGGTTTCAGCCTTTAATCTTTGAAAATAATGGTCAGTTGCCACAATTTCACATTCGTTTACTTCAATGCACAGACTCTTTCTGTCTTGTAAAATCTGGTCTAGGTCAGCATGTACTGATAACCTACAAATCAAACCCCAGGATCGTGCATAGGAATAGTCTGTCTTTATTTGTCTTCCAATTAGTCTCTGCATACCATGATGTTTGTAATGGATTCACTCCAAGTTTTTGGCCAGGAGTGATTTAAATCCTTGCCTGACTGACTTTCACTCAGCACCCCTGAAATTGATAGAAGAGGCTCAGTGACAGTAACTCATGGTTGTTTGTTGTTTTCAAGATTAATTTGAAATGCACTATAGGAAAACTCACCTAAAGGTGTAAATTCTCGTGAACAGATTTCAAAGAATTAAATATTTTTGAAAAATGATGCTTTTGCCTAATATATCCAACAAAGAAGTTTACCAGCTATCCCTTCCTCTTGGAGTTTATACTGTATCACAAGCCAACACAATCTGTTTACAAAAAACCAGATGTGCTAATATCTTTTATTTCCCTACATTCCTTTCCCCAGTCTATTCTTTTGAAAAATAGTAAAATGGTACATGCAGCATTAATGCTTTCTCAGAATGCATCTTTAATATTTTTCCAATATGAGATTATCAGAGAGAAGAGCAAAAAGCCCCAAATTATGCAAACCTTCCCACTGTGATTGAAAAATTTGGCTGCATATAAAAATTGTCACCAGTAATTGCAGAGTCAGAACAAATTGTGGCCTTAAGGCACTTGAACAGAAGGTCTAATGAACCTCAAGTCTCACAAAATGGTATAATGTGTGGCCATTAAGTTTAAAAAAAATGTACAGCTTGCCACCATGGAGCCACCAGAGCAGTTGGATTATGGGTAGAACATGACCTTGTAGACTGCATATGTTACCTCATATCATTACCATAGTGAATTTAGAAATAAAAGCTGTTTATATAAAGTAGAAAAACTAAGCTCCATAGTAGACATTTATTTGGTACTGGAGTCTCTTTGTGTATATACCTGAGATCACAAGTGTATTTGCCCTGCTTATTTTTAATTTAAATGACATTTTTTTCAAACAATTTTAAAATTTTGACTTCAACTTAACGCTTTGCTTATTTAACATGTCATGTGGTTGCTGGTGAGTCTGTTAGATAAACACTGAAAAGCAGCAAACACCAGATACAAGCACACATAGTAGTTTCATCCCACACCCTGAAGTTCAGGACCTTTAGAGCTGTTGGATCTATGTTTATGCTCACATGAGAAAGTTGGTTTTGGATGTGGTGGAAATTTGGAAATTTCTGTGGAAACTTCTTCTTAATTTAACTAGATTAAGCACCAAGCAAAATAACATTTACGAACTGAACAGAATCGCAATGTGAAATTCCAGTGAACTTGCCACATAGGATTTTACTATCACAATGCTGGGATCTTCAAGAGAGTGAGCACGATATGGAACTGAGCCAGACCTCCCTTTGCAGGTGCATCCTGCATTTTTGGAAAATAGTTGCCACGCACATTTCCATTGATTTTCACCTTTTCTACTTAAAAATAAGAGAGAAACACCATGATAAAATATTGGTTTTGAAGAGTGGATGGAAGAGATGTCTAAAATGAATACTATTTTTCATTGCCTAAGTATGCCAGGTCTGAAAAGGTATAAATCACAGACTAAAACCCAAGTTGAAAATAAAATGTAGTGAGCATTGAATAGCAGTCTGAGCTTCCATATTAAATGTACTGTTGCACTGACTGAGAAACTTATCTATAAAATATTTTTGGTATCTTTTTAAGCTTGAATTCACTATGTTGAAGAGAATTTTACAGTTAATCATAAGGTCAGCTATAGTTTCTATGTTTCCTCAGTGAACAAAACCACTAACAGATGAAAAGACAAGAGATTAATGTTCCTTACTGTAGAATATAGAAACTGGCAGTAATTTCTGGGAACTGAAATTCTAATTGTTTTTTAAAAAACCTAATTAGAATATCCTCCTGATTTTTAGTACTAGAAATGAAGAAGCAGTTTGTTGAGGGAAGGTTGTGTGTGTTGTCTGATGCAGTTTTGCTAGGATTTTTAGTGTAACTCACATGAAGCAAAGGAATATTAAAGTATTGACTAAATATGAGTTTCAGCTGGAATAGCTATGTTATGCTTGATTTGATTCAAATCACATTCTTTCAAGGATTTAAATTCAAGTATTATTTCGAAGTATTGATTCAACAATTCTTTTGGAAATGACAATCTGTTGTGATTCTGGATTTTATTTTATTTTATAGATTTCTTTGTTGTTAGAATTTTCATAAAGTTGAAGGGTAGATGTTTCCTGGAAGATAAAAGCTAGGACAAGAATGTCTATCCAGTAGTAGAATGTAGTCAATTTTGCACAGAAATGGGTACATTATTTGTGGTGTTTTATCTTACAAAGATAATATACATTTTAAACAGATGATGTCAAGGACGTGTTCTATGCACTTCTTTTAAGTTTAGATTAGGGAGAATAGCAGGAAAATATGGAGTCTGTCTGATCAGAGAAAACAGGACAGAAATGACAAAAATTGAAGTGTATTCTCTTGTGATTTTTACCACGACCATTTTATATACTATTTTTCCATGTCTATGTTTCTTTAAAAAGGAAATTAAGGTATCCTCTTAAGAGTTGAAAGGATCATTTCAGTGAAAGGACTGTGAACCCCTGTAATATACTTAGTGCTGCAAATCATCCCAATATCAGGAAACTCACTACTATATCAGGCTTCTAAGTCATAATGTGGGCCCCAGTGCACTATCCTCTTCCAATTCAGCCTCCACATAAGGCTATGCTCCTTCTAAGACATAAGCAGAATCATGTTATTTTCATCTTTTCTATTAAAAATAAGATTAAAAAAAGTAACAACCCTGAAAATTAATGTTTTTGGAAGATGAGTGGAAGACATATCTAATGTGAGTGCTATTTTTTCTCTGCATAGACCTGCCAGGTAACAATCACAGACTGTAAAGTGTGTCTGGTAAATTCCTACTTAGCTGTCAATGTCCAGTTCAAAATTTTTTAGTTTAACAGACTACAGTTTGTAGTGTGCTAGCAAAATTTAATTTTTTTTAATCTTTTAAATTTTTTATTTATTTTTGACATATAGTTGATTTACAATATTGAGTTAGTTTTAGGTGTACAGCAAAGTGATTCAGTTACATATATTTTTTCAAATTATTTTCCATTATAGGTTATTATAAGATATTGAATATAGTTCCCTGTGCTGTAGAGTAAATCCTTGTTGCTTATTTATTTTAGGTACAGTAGTTTCTATCTGCTAATCCCATACTCCTAATTTATCCCCCCCCCCCCTTTCTCCTTCAGTAACCATGAGTTTGTTTTCTGTGTCTGTGAGTCTGTTTCTGTATATAGATTCATTTGTATTAATTTTTAGATTCCACATATAAGTGATATCATATGATATTTGTCTTTCTCTGCCTAACTTACTTCACTTAGTATGATATTCTCTAGGTCTACTTATGTTGCTGCAAATGGCAACATTTCATTCTTTTTTATGGCTGAGTAATAGTCCATTATATATATTCTATTATATATATATAATCTCACATCTTCTTAAACCAATTGTCTGTTGATGGGCACCTGGATTGTTTCCATGCCTTGGCTATTGTAAATAGTGTTGCTATGGAGTTTGGAAGATGGCAGAGAGTAAGATGTGGAGATCACCTTCCTCTCCACAGATACATCAGAAATACATCTACACGTGGAACTGCTCCTATAGAACACACACTGAACGCTAGCAGAAGACCTCAGACTTCCCAAAAGGCAAGAAACTCTCCATGTACCTGGGTAGGGCAAAAGAAAAAGAAAAAACAGAGACAAAAGAATAGCGACGGGACCTGCACCAGTGGGAGGGAGCTGTGAAGGAGGAAAGGTTTCCACACACTAGAAGCCCCTTCGTGGGCAGAGATTGCAGGCGGCGGAGGGGGGAAGCTTCGGAGCCACGGAGGAGATCGCAGCAACAGGGGGTCGGAGGGCAAAGTGGAGAGATTCCCGCACAGAGGATTGGTGCCGACCAGCAATCACCAGCCCGAGAGGCTTGTCTGCTCACCCACCGAGGCTTGCGGGGACTGGGACCTGAGGCTCAGGCTTCGGTCGGATTGCAGGGAGAGGACTGGGGTTGGCGGCGTGAACACAGCCTGAAGGGGTTAGTGCACCACAGCTAGCCGGGAGGGAGTCCGGGAAAAAGTCTGGACCTGCCTAAGAGGCAAAATACTTTTTCTTCCCTCTTTGTTTCCTGGTGCACGAGGGGAGGGGATTAAGAGTGCTGCTTAAAGAAGCTCCAGAGACGGGCGCAAGCAACGGCTATCAGCGCAGACCCCAGAGACGGGCATGAGATGCTAAGGTTGCTGCTGCAGTCACCAAGCAGCCTGTGTGCAAGCACAGGTCACTATCCACACTACCCCTCCCGGGAGCCTGTGCAGCCCGCCACTGCCAGGGTCCCGTGAGCCAGGGACAACTTCCCCGGGAGAACGAATGGCACCCCTCAGGCTGCTGCAACGTCACGCCTGCCTCAGCTGCTGCAGGCTCACCCCGCATCCGTACCCATACCTCCCCACAGCCTAAGTGAGTCAGAGCCCCCAATCAGCTGCTCCTTTAAGCCCATCATGTCTGAGCAAAGAACAGACGCCCTCAGGCGACCTACACGCAGAGGCGGGGCCAAATCCAAAGCTGAACACCGGGAGATGTACCAACAAAGAAGAGAAAGGGAAATTTCTCCCATCAGCCTCAGAAGCAGTGGATTAAAGCTCCACAATCAACTTGATGTTCCCTGCTTCTGTGGAATACCTGAATAGACAAAGAATCATCCCAAATTGAGGAGGTGGACTTTGGGAGCAAGATATATTATTTTTTCCCCTTTTCCTTTTTTTGTGATTGTGTATGTGTATGCTTCTGTGTGAGATTTTGTCTGTATAGCTTTGCTTTCACCATTTGTCCTAGGGTTCTGTCTGTCTGTTTTTTTGGGGGGTTTTTTTACTTTTAAAAAATTTTTTCTTAATAATTATTTTTTTATTTTTTATTTTAATAACATTATTTTATTTTATCTTATTTTATTTTATTTTATCCTCTTTCTATCTTTCTTTCTTTCTATTTTTTCTCCCTTTTATTCTGAGCAATGTGGATGAAAGACTCTTGGTGGTCCAGCCAGGCATCATGGCTGTGCCTCTGAGGTGGGAGAGCCAACTTCAGGACACTGGTCCACAAGAAACCTCCCAGCTCCACGTAATACCAAACAGTAAAAATCTACCAGAGATCTCCATCTCAACACCAAGACCCAGCTTCACTCAACGACCAGCAAGCTACAATGCTGGACAACCTATGTCAAACAACTAGCAAGACAGGAACACAGCCCCATTCATTAACAGAGAGGCTGCCTAAAATCATAATAAGGCCACAGACACCCCAAAACA
Source organism: Eubalaena glacialis (assembly GCF_028564815.1). Taxonomy (NCBI): domain Eukaryota; kingdom Metazoa; phylum Chordata; class Mammalia; order Artiodactyla; family Balaenidae; genus Eubalaena; species Eubalaena glacialis. The sequence continues at coordinate 31,811,454 of NC_083732.1, read as the reverse complement.
CACCACCAGAAGTGGACCTGCCCAACAGAAAGACAAGATCCAGCCTCATCCACCAGAACACAGGCACTAGTCCCCTCCACCAGGAAGCCTACACAACTCACTGAACCAAACTTAGCCACTGGGGACAGACACCCAAAACAACGGGAACTACGAACCTGCAACCTGAGAAAAGGAGACCCCAAACACAGTAAGATAAGCAAAATGAGAAGACAGAAAAACACACAGCAGATAAAGGAGCAAGGTAAAAACACACCAGACCTAACAAATGAAGAGGAAATAGGCAGTCTACGTGAAAAAGGATTCAGAGTAATGAGAGTAAAGATGATGCAAAATCTTGGAAAAAGAATAGACAAAATGCAAAAACATTTAACAAGGACATAGAAGAACTAAAGAGGAAAAAGCAACGATGAACAACACAATAAATGAAATTAAAAATACTCTAGAAGGGATCAATAGCAGAATAACTGAGGCAGAAGAAAGGATAAGTGACCTGGAAGAAAAAATAGTGGAAATAACTACTGCAGAGCAGAATAAAGAAAAAAGAATAAAAAGAATTGAGGACAGTCTCAGAGACCTCTGGGACAACATTAAACGCACCAACATTTCAATTATACGGGTCCCAGAAGAAGAAGAGAAAAAGAAAGGGACTGAGAAAATATTTGAAGAGATTATAGTTGAAAACTTCCCTAATATGGGAAAGGAAATAGTTAATAAGTCCTGGAAGCACAGAGAGTCCCATACAGGACAAATGCAAGGAGAAACATGCCAAGACACATATTAATCAAACTATCAAAAATAAAATGTAAAGAAAACATATTAAAAGTAGCAGGGGAAAAACAACAAATAACACACAAGGGAATCCCCATAAGGTTAACAGCTGATCTTTCAGCAGAAACTCTGCAAGCCAGAAGGGAGTGGCAGGACATATTATAGTGATGAAGGAGAAAAACCTACAACCAAGATTACTGTACCCAGCAAGGATTTCATTCAGATTTGAAGGAGAAATTAAAACCTTTACAGACAAGCAAATGCTGAGAGTTCAGCACCACCAAACCAGCTTTACAACAAATGCTAAAGGAACTTCTCTAGGCAAGAAACACAAGAGAAGGAAAACACCTAAAATACCAAACCCAAAACATTTAAGAAAATGGTAATAGGAACATACATATCGATAATTACCTTAAATGTAAATGGATTAAATGCTCCCACCAAAAGACACAGACTGGCTGAATGGATAGAAAACAATACCCGTATATATGCTGTCTACAAGAGACCCACTTCAGACCTAGGGACACATACAGACTGAAAGTGAGGGGACGGAAAAAGATATTCCATGCAAAAGAAATCAAAAGAAAGCTGGAGTAGCAATTCTCATATCAGACAAAATAGACTTTAAAATAAAGACTATTACAAGAGACAAAGAAGGACACTACATAATGATCAAGGGATCGATCCAAGAAGAAGATATAACAATTGTAAATATTTATGCACCAACATAGGAGCATCTCAATATATAAGGCAAATACTAACAGCCATAAAAGGGGAAATTGACAGCAACACAATCATAGTAGGGGACTTTAACACCCCATTTTCACCAATGGACAGATCATCCAAAATGAAAATAAATAAGGAAACACAAGCTTTAAATGATACATTAAACACGAGGGACTTAATTGATATTTATAGGACATTCCACCCAAAAACAACAGAATACACATTTTTCTCAAATGCTCATGGAACATTCTCCAGGATATATCATATCTTGGGTCACAAATCAACCCTTGGTAAATTTAAGAAAATTGAAATCGTATCAAGTATCTTTTCTGACCACAATGCTATGAGACTAGATATCACTTACAGGAAAAAAATCTGTAAAAAACACAAACACATGGTGGCTAAACAATACACTACTTAATAACCAAGTGATCACTGAAGAAATCAAAGGGGAAATCAAAAAATACCTAGAAACAAATGACAAAGGAGACACAATGACCCAAAACCTATGGGATGCAGCAAAAGCAGTTCTAAGAGGGAAGTTTATAGGAATACAATCCTACCTTAAGAAACAGGAAACATTTGAAAAAAACAACCTAACCTTGAACCTAAAGCAATTAGAGAAAGAAGAACAAAAAAAGCCCAAAGTTAGCAAAAGAAAGAAATTATAAAGATCGGATCAAAAATAAATAAAAAAGAAATGAAGGAAATGATAGCAAACATCAATAAAACTAAAAGCTGGTTCTTGAGAAGATAAACAAACTTGATAAACCATTAGCCAGACTCATCAAGAAAAAAAAGAAGACTCAAATCAATAGAATTAGAAATGAAAAAGAACAAGTAACAACTGACACTGCAAAAATACAAACGATCATGAGAGATTACTACAAGCAACTTTATGCCAGTAAAATGGACAACCTGGAAGAAATGGACAGATTCTTAGAAATGCACAACCTTTCAAGACTGAACCAGGAAGAAAAAGAAAATATGAACAGACCAATCACAAGCACTGAAATTGAAACTGTGATTAAAAATCTTCCAACAAACAAAAGCCCAGGACCAGATGGCTTCACAGGCGAATTCTATCAAACTTTTAGAGAAGAGCTAACACTTATCCTTCTCTAGCTCTTCAAAAATGTTGCAGAGGGATGAACACTCCCCAACTCATTCTATGAGGCCACCATCACCCTGATACCAAAACCAGACAAAGATGTCACAAAGAAAGAAAACTACAGGCCAATATCACTGATGAACATAGATGCAAAAATCCTCAACAAAATACTAGCAAACAGAATCCAGCACCACATTAAAAGGATTATACACCATGACCAAGTGGGGTTTATTCCAGGAATGCAAAGATTCTTCAATATATGCAAAACAATCAACGTGATACACCATATTAACAATTTGAAGGAGAAAAACCATATGATCATCTCAATAGATGCAGAGAAAGCTTTTGACAAAATTCAACACCCATTTATGATAAAAGCCCTGCAGAAAGTAGGCATAGAGGGAACTTTCCTCAACATAATAAAGGCCATATATGACAAACCCACAGCCAACATTGTCCTCAATGGTGAAAAACTGAAACCATTTCCACTAAGATCAGGAACAAGACAAGGTTGCCCACTCTCACCATTATTATTCAACATAGTTTTGGAAGTGTTAGCCACAGCAATCAGAGAAGAAAAAGAAATAAAAGGAATCCAAATCGGAAAAGAAGAAGTAAAGCTGTCACTGTTTGCAGATGACATGATACTATACATAGAGAATCCTAAAGATGCTACCAGAAAACTACTAGAGCTAATCAATGAATTTGGTAAAGTAGCAGGATACAAAATTAATGCACAGAAATCTCTTGCATTTCTAAACACTAATGATGAAAAACCTGAAAGTGAAATTAAGAAAACACTCCTATTTACCATTGCAACAAAAAGAATAAAATATCTAGGAAAAATCCTACCTAAGGAGACAAAAGACCTGTATGCAGAAAATTATAAGACACTGATGAAAGAAATTAAAGATGATACAAATAGATGAAGAGATATACCATGTTCTTGGATTGGAAGAATGAACATTGTGAAAATGACTATAGTACCCAAAGCAATCTACAGATTCAATGCAATCCTTGTCAAATTACCACTGGCAATTTCCACAGAACTAGAACAGAAAATTTCACAATTTGTATGGAGACACAAAAGACCCCGAATAGCCAAAGCAATCTTGAGAACAATAAATGGAGCTGGAGGAATCAGGCTCCCTGACTTCAGACTACACTGCAAAGATACAGTAATCAAGACAGTTTGGTACTGGCACAAAAAAAGAAATATAGATCAATGGAACAGGATAGAAAGCCCAGAGATAAACCCACGCACATATGGTCACCCTATCTTTGATAAAGGATGCAAGGATATACAGTGGAGAAAAGACAGTCTCTTCAAAAAGTGGTGCTGGGAAACTAGACAGGTATATGTAAAAGTATGAAATAAGAACACTCCCGAACACCATACACAAAAATAAACTCAAAATGAATTAAAGACCTAAATGTAAGACCAGACACTATCAAACTCTAAGAGGAAAACATAGGCAGAACACTCTATGACATAAATCACAGCAAGATCCTTTTTGACCCAGCTCCTAGAGAAATGGAAATAAAAGCAAAAATAAACAAATGAAACCTAATGAAACTTAAAAGCTTTTGCACAGCAAAGGAAACCATAAACAAGACCAAAGGACAACCCTCAGAATGGGAGAAAATATTTGCAAATGAAGCAACTGACAAAGGATTCATCTCCAAGATTGACAAGCAGCTCATGCAGCTCAATAACAAAAAAACAAACAACCCAATCCAAAAATGGGCAGAAGACCTAAATAGACATTTCGCCAAAGAAGATATACAGATTGCCAACAAACACATGAAAGAATGCTCAACATCATTAATCATTAGAGAAATGCAAATCAAAACTACAATGAGATATCATCTCACACCAGTCAGAATGGCCATCATCAAAATATCTAGAAACTTTAAATGCTGGAGAGGGTGTGGAGAAAAGGGAACACTCTTGCACTGTTGGTGGGAATGTAAATTGATACAGCCACCATGGAGAACAGTATGGAGGTTCCTTAAAAAACTAAAAATAGAGCTACCATACGACCTAGCAATCCCACTACTGGGCATATACCCTGAGAAAACAATAATTCAAAAAGAAGCATGTACCACAATGTTCATTGCATCACTATATACAATAGCCAGCACATGGAAGCAACCTAAGTGTCCATCAACAGATGAGTGGATAAAGAAGATGTGACACATATATACAATGGAATATTACTCAGCCATAAAAAGAAACGAAATGGAGTTATTTGTAGTGAGGTGGCTGGACCTAGAGTCTGTCATACAGAGTGAAGTAAGTCAGAAAGAGAAAAACAAATACAGTATGCTAACACATATATATGGAATCTAAGGGAAAAAAAAAAAAAGTTCATGAAGAACCTAGTGGTAAGATGCGAATAAAGACACAGGCCTACTAGAGAATGGACTTGAGGATATGGGGAGGGGGTAGGGTAAGCTGTGACAAAGTGAGAAAGTGGCATGGACATATATACCCTGCAAAACGTAAAATAGTTAGCTAGTGGGAAGCAGCCGCATAGCACAGAGAGATCAGCTCGGGGCTTTGTGACCACCTAGAGGGGTGGGATAGGGATGGTGGGAGAGCAGGAGATGCAAGAGGGAAGAGATATGGGAACATATTTATATGTATAACTGATTCACTTTGTTATAAAGGAGAAACTAACACACCATTGTAAAACAATTATACTCCATTAAAGATGTTAAAAAAAAAAACACCCAGTTTACAAAATTATAAAAAAAATAGTGCTGCTATGAACATTGAGGTGTGTGTATCTTTCCAAATTAGAGTTTTCATCTTTTCTGGGTGTATACACAGGAGTGGGTTTCCTGGATCATATGGTAGCTCTAGTTTAGTTTTATCAAGGAACCTCCATACTATTTTCCATAGTGGCTGCACCAATTTACATTCCCACCAACAGTGTAGGAAGGTTCCCTTTTCTCCACACCCTCTCCAACATTTATTATTTATAGACTTTTTGATGATAGCCATTCTGTCAGGTGTGAGGCAATACCTCATTGTGATTTTGATTTGCATTTCTCTAATAATTAGCAATGTTGAGCATCTTTTCATGTGCCTGTTGGCCATCTGTAAGTCTTCCTTGGAGAGATGTCTATTTAAGTCTGCCCATTTTTGATTGGGTGGTGTTTTTTTTGTTGTTGTTTTGTTTTGTTTTTTTCACACACACACACACACTGTATTTTATTTTTACAAGAGATAAATAAACTGACACCAAGCATTGTAAATGGATGACCACAACAAAAGCAACAATGATTGCAATTTCCAAACACAAAACACACTCATACTATGTCATAATATTGATATTCAGTCCAGTAATCCTCCACTGTAACAGCTCCTTTACTTTGCAGTGAAAATTGATTTGTATATTTTTTGCCTCTGAGTCCTTGTGGGATTTTTTTTTTTTATTCAAAGAGAAAGTCACAAAAATTATAATCATCCTCATCAGTTCACTCAGCCCCATGTAATTAATTTTTTTTCGTCTTGATCTTTTGTTAGCACTTTTATGAATTCATCAGTTTTCCATTAGAGTTCTGAAAATGCTTATTCATTCAGTTCAGCAGTATAGTCAGTTACCAGAAACCTGTACTTGTCAGAGTCTTTTCCATGAATTCCTTGAAGATGAAACCCTTTTACAGGAACATTTTAGCAAAAGCATCAGAGTACACCCAGAACTGTCTGTAAATGACAAAAGACATTAAAATGACCACAGTTAAAGATTTGATGAAAGTTCATAATAATGCAATTGACAAGGAAATTTAGTTATTTCTGAGATATACATTTTAAAGTAATAAGTAGAATTATGACTTACAACATTATACCAGAACATATGAGACTTTTAGAAATTTCATGTAATGTCTGAAACATTTATATTAACATATTTTCATAAAAATAACCCAAAGAACTTTTACTATTAGTTTTTTGTTTGTTTGATTGTTTGATTTGTTATACTGCAGGTTCTTATTAGTCATCAATTTTATACACACCAGTGTATACATGTCAACCCCTATCGCCCGATTCAGCACACCACCATCCCCAACCCACCGCGGTTTTCCCCCCTTGATGTCCATACATTTGTTCTCTACATCTGTGTCTCAACTTCTGCCCCGTAAACTGGTTCATCTGTACCATTTTTCTGGGTTCCACATACATGCGTTAATATATGATATTTGTTTTTGTCTTTCTGACTTACTTCACTGTGTATGACAGTCTCTAGATCCATCCACATCTCAACAAATGACAATTTCGTTCCTTTTTATGGCTGAGTAATATTCCATTGTATATATGTACCACAATTTCTTTATCCATTTGTCTGTCGATGGGCATTTAGGTTGCTTCCATGACCTGGCTATTGTAAATAGTGCTGCAATGAACATTGGGGTGCATGTGTCTTTTTGAATTATGGTTTTCTCTGGGTATATGCCCAGTAGTGGGATTGCTGGATCACATGGTAAATCTATTTTTTGTTTTTTAAGGAACCTCCATACTGTTCTCCATAGTGGCTGTATCAATTTACATTCCCACCAACAGTGCAAGAGAGTTCCCTTTTCTCCACCCCCTCTCCAGCATTTGTTGTTTGTAGATTTTCTGTTGATGCCCATTCTAACTGGCGTGAGATGATACCTCATTGTAGTTTTGATTTGCATTTCTCTAATAATTAGTCATGTTGAGCAGCTTTTCATGTGCTTCTTGGCCATCTGTATATCTTCTTTGGAGAAATGTCTATTTAGGTCTTCTGCCCATTTTTGGATTGAGTTGTTTGTTTCTTTAATATTGAGCTGCATGAGCTGTTTATACATTTTGGAGACTAATCCTTTGTCCATTGATTCATTTGCAAAAATTTTCTCCCATTCTGAGGGTTGTCTTTTTGTCTTCTTTATGGTTTCCTTTGCTGTGCAAAATCTTTGAAGTTTCATTAGGTCCCAGTTGTTTATTTTTGTTTTTATTTCCATTACTCTATGAGGGGGATCAAAAAAGATCTTGCTGTGATTTATGTCAAAGAGTTTTCTTCCTATGTTTTCCTCTAAGAGTTTTAGAGTGTCCAGTCTTACATTTAGATCTCGACACAATTTTGAGTTTATTTTTGTGTATGGTGTTAGGGAGTGTTCTAATTTCATTCTTTTACATGTAGCTGTCCAGTTTTCCCAGCACCACTTATTGAAGAGACTGTTTTTCTCCATTGTATATCTTTGCCTTCTTTGTCATAGATTAGTTGACCATAGGTGCGTGGGTTTATCTCTGGGCTTTCTATCTTGTTCCATTGATCTATGTTTCTGTTTTTGTGCCAGTACCATATTGTCTTGATTACTGTAGCTTTGTAGTATAGTCTGAAGTCAGGGAGTCTGATTCCTCCAGCTCCGTTTTTTTCCCTCAAGATTGCTTTGGCTATTCGGGGTCTTTTGTGTCTCCATACAAATTTTAAGATGATTTGTTCTAACTCCGTAAAAAATGCCATTGGTAATTTGATAGAGATTGCATTGAATCTGTAGATTGCTTTGGGTACTATAGTCATTTTCACAATGTTGATTCTTCCAATCCAAGAACATGGTATATCTCTCCATCTGTTGGTATCATCTTTAATTTCTTTCATCAGTGTCTTATAGTTTTCTGCATACAGGTCTTTTGTCTCCCTAGGTAGGTTTATTCCTAGGTATTTTATTCTTTTTGTTGCAATGGTAAATGGGAGTGTTTCCATAATTTCTCTTTCAGGTTTTTCATCGTTAGTGTATAGGAATGCAAGAGAGTTCTGTGCATTAATTTTGTATCCTGCAACTTTACCAAATTCATTGATTAGCTCTAGTAGATTTCTGGTGGCATTTAGGATTCTCTAGGTATAGTATCATGTCATCTGCAAACAGTGACAATTTTACTTCTTCTTTTCAATGTGTTTTACTTTTATTTATTTTTCTTCTCTGATTGCCATGCCAAGACTTCCAAAATTATGATGAATAATAGTGTTGAGAGTGGACATCCTTGTCTCATTCCTCATCTTAGAGGAAATGCTTTCAGTTTTTCACCATTGAGAATGATGTTTGCTGTGGGTTTGTTGTATATGGCCTTTATTATGTTGAGGTAGGTTCCCTCTATGTCCACTTTCTGGAGAGTTTTTATCATAAATGGTGTTGAATTTTGTCAAAAGCTTTTTCTGCATCTATTGAGATGATCATATGGTTTTTATTCTTCAATTTGTTAATATGGTGTGTCACATTGATTGATTTGCGTATATTGAAGAATCCTTGCATCCCTGGGATAAATCCCACTTGATCATGGTGTATGATCAGTTTAATGTGTTGTTGGATTCTGTTTGCTAGTATTTTGTTGAGGATTTTTGCATCTATATTCATCAATGATATTGGTCTGTAATTTTCTTTTTTTGTAGTATCTTTGTCTGGTTTTGGTGTCAGGGTTATGGTGGCCTCATAGAGTGAGTTTGGGATTGTTCCTTCCTCTACAATTTTTTGGAAGAGTTTGAGAAGGATGGGTGTTGGCTCTTCTCTCAATGTTTGTTAGAATTCACCTGTGAAGCCATCTGGTCCTGGACTTTTGTTTGTTGGAAGATTTTTAATCATAGTTTCAATTTCATTACTTGTGATTGGTCTGTTCATATTTTCTATTTCTTCCTGGTTCAGTCTCAGCAGGTTGTGCCTTTCTAAGAATTTGTCCATTTCTTCCAGGTTGTCCATTTTATTGGCATAGAGTTGCTTGTAGTAGTCTCTTAGGATGCTTTGTATTTCTGTGGTTTCTGTTGTAACTTCTCCTTTTTCATTTCTAATTTTATTGATTTGACTCCTCTCCCTCTTCTTCTTGATGAGTCTGGCTAATGGTTTATCAATTTTGTTTATCTTCTCAAAGAACCAGCTTTTAGTTTTATTGATGTTTACTATTATTTTCTTTGTTTCTATTTCATTTATTTCTGCTCTGATCTTTATGATTTTTTTCCTTCTGCTAACTTTGGGTTTTGTTTGTTATTCTTTCTCTAGTTTCTTTAGGTGTAACGTTAGATTATTTACTTGAGATTTTTCTTGTTTCTTGAGGTAGGCTTGTATAGCTATAAACTTCCCTCTTAGAACTGCTTTTGCTGCATACCATAGGTTTTGGATCATCCTGTATTCATTGTCATTTGTCTCTAGGTATTTTTTGATTTCCTCTTTGATTTCTTCAGTGATCTCTTGGTTATTTAGTAACGTATAGTTTAGCCTCCATGTTTTTGTGTTTTTTACATTTTTTTCCCTGTAATTCATTTCTAATCTCACAGCGTTGTGGTCAGAAAAGATGCTTGATATGATTTCAATTTTCTTATATTTACTGAGGCTTGATTTGTGACCCAAGATGTGATCTATCCTGGAGAATGTTCCGTGCACACTTGAGACCTGCTGTTTTTGGATGGAATGTCCTATAAATATCAATTAAATCTATTTAGTCTATTGTGTCATTTAAAGCTTCTGTTTCCTTATTTATTTTCATTTTGGATGATCTGTCCATTGGTGTAAGTGAGGTGTTAAAGTCCCCCACTATTATTGTGTTACTGTCGATTTCCTCTTTTATAGCTGTTAGCAGTTGCCTTATGTATTGAGGTGCTCCTATGTTGGGTGCATATATATTTATAATTGCTATATCTTCTTCTTGGATTGATCCCTTGATCATTATGTAGTGTCCTTCCTTGTCTCTTGTAACATTCTTTATTTTAAAGTCTATTTTATCTGATATGAGTATAGCTACTCCAGCTTTCTTCTGATTTCCATTTGCATGGAATATCTTTTTCCATCCCTTCACTTTCAGTCTGTATGTGTCCCTAGGTCTGAAGTGGGTCTCTTGTAGACAGCATGTATATGGGTCTTCTTTTTGTATCCATTCAGCAAGCCTGTGTCTTTTGGTTGGAACATTTAATCCATTCACGTTTAAGGTAATTATTGATATGTATGTTCCTATGACCATTTTCTTAATTATTTTGGGTTTCTTTTTGTAGGTCCTTTTCTTCTCTTGTGTTTCCCACTTAGAGAAGTTTCTTTATCATTTGTTGTAGAGCTGGTTTGGTGTTGCTGAATTCTCGTAGCTTTTGCTTGTCTGTAAACTTTTGATTTCTCCATCGAATCTGAATAAGATCCTTGCTGGGTAGAGTAATCTTGGTTGTAGTTTCTTCCCTTTCATCCCTTTAAGTATATTATGTCACTCCCTTCTAGCTTGTAGAGTTTCTGCTGAGAAATCAGCTGTTAACCTTATGGGAGCTCCCTTGTATGTTATTTTTCATTTTTCCCTTGCAGCTTTCAATAATTTTTCTTTGTGTTTAATTTTTGCCGGTTTGATTACTATGTGTCTCGGCATGTTTCTCCTTTTGTTTATCCTGTATGGGACTCGCTGCGCTTCCTTGACTTGGATGGCTATTTCTTTTCCCATGTTAGGGAAGTTTTCAACTATAATCTCTTCAAATATTTTCTCTGGTCCTTTCTCTCTCTCTTCTCCTTCTGGGACCCCTATAATGTGAATGTTGTTGCGTTTAATGTTGTCCCAGAGGTCTCTTAGACTGTCTTCATTTCTTTAATTCTTTTTTCTTTATTCTGTTCCACAGCAGTGAATTCCACCATTCTGTCTTCCAGGTCACTTATCCGTTTTTCTGCCTCAGTTATTCTACTATTGATTCCTTCTAGTGTAAATTTCATTTCAGTTATTGTATTGTTCATCTCTGTTTGTTTGTTCTTTAATTCTTCTAGGTCTTTGTTAAACATTTCTTGCCTCGTCTTTATCTTTGCCTGCATTCTTTTTCCGAAGTCCTGGATCATCTTCACTATCATTATTCTGAATTCTTTTTCTGGAAGGTTACCTATCTCCACTTTATTTAGTTGTTTTTCTGGGGTTTTATCTTGTTCCTTCATCTGGTATATAGCTCTCTGCCTTTTCTTCTTGTCTGTCTTTCTGTAAATGTGGTTTTTGTTCCACAGGCTGCAGGATTGTAGTTCTTCTTGATTCTGCTCTCTGCCCTGTGGTGGATGAGGCTATCTAAGAGGCTTGATAGGAGGGACTGGTGGTGGGTTGAGCTGACTGTTTCTCTGGTGGGCAGAGCTCAGTAAAACTTTAATCCACCTGACTGTTGATGGGTGGGACTGGGTTCCCTCCCTGTTGATTTTTTGGCCTGAGGCAACCTAACACTGGAGCCTACCTGGGGTCTTTGGTGGGGCTAATGACAGACTCTGGAAGGGCTCACAGCAAGGAGTACTTCCCAGAACTTCTGCTGCCAATGTCCTTGTCCCCACTGTGAAACAGAGCCACCCCCCGTCTTTGCAGTAGACCCTCCAACAGTAACATGTAGGTCTGGTGCAGTCTCCCCTGGCACCACTGCTCCTTCCCCTGCATCCCGATGCACACACTACTTCGTGTGTGCACTCCAAGAGTGGAGTCTCTGTTTCCCCCAGTCCTGTCGAAGTCCTGCAATCTATTCCCACTAGGCTTCAAAGTTGATTCTCTAGGAATTCCTCCTCCCATTGCCAGACCTCCAGGTTGGGAAGCCTGCCGTGGGGCTCAGAACCTTCACTCCAGTGGTGGACTTCTGTGGTATAAGTGTTCACCAGACTGTGAGTCACCCACCCACCAGTTATGGGATTTGATTTTATTGTGATTGCACCCCTCCTACTGTCTCATTGTGGCTTCTCCTTTGTCTTTGTATGTGGGGTATCTTTTCTGGTGGGTTCCAGTATCTTCCAGTTGATGATTGTCCAGCAGCTAATTGTGATTCTGGTGTTCTTGCAAGAGGGAGTGAGAGCACGTTTTTCTACTCCGCAATCTTGGTTCCTCCTTGCAAAACTTAATTTTTAAAATTTGAGTTCGACAGAGGGTTGCTGAAATTTTATTTTGCAAAGTGAAGATATTAACATCAAATAAAACACAAGTAACAAGCCACCAGCTACAATCACATCATTTCATATAAAAAAAATTTTAACATCAAAAAAGAACAATGTAATTAAACTCACTAAAAATAATAAATTAGCAGTTTGGAACTATCAGTGTATGTTTCTTGTTTATCTTATTTTATTCTGGACTCACAAAAACTTCATTAGACAGATTCTATTCTACAAAGCACTACTTTAGAAAGTTTCCCTGGCAGAGCCAAATAGGGCCAATTGCTTTCTACTTTAGGTAATTATTACAATTATTGTTCTGTACTGAAGGTATTTTTTTCATGCTGTTTCAAATCCTTTCTAGAATGTGTATTATTAATGATATAAACTAAGTTTTATTCATCTTAGTATCATCTTCACCTAGGAGAATGCCTAGCATATAATGTGAGCACAATGTTGGCTGAATTAATGGAAGATTTAATAAACGAAGACAACACATCGTACTGCTGGACAGCTTTAGGTATTGGAAAATTTCTTATGCTGAATTGAAATTCTTCCCTAGGTCTCCGAGTTCTGCTGCAAAAAGCACCTTTATTCCTACTCTCAAATAGCAAGCTTTCAAGTATTCAAGCTGGTATTTTCTTCTTTAGGCCACAAACTTCAATTCCTTAAAATATTCCTGGTAGGGAAATGTTTAGACACTTTCCAATTCACTGTTTCTTCTTTATCAACTCAATCAAGTTTATTTTTATCCTTTTCAAATTATGGCAATACTGTGGAAGCCTTGTATAAATAGATTTGAATCCAGAAATGTCTGATTTCCAGTCCTTACTTAGCCATTAACTAGTTGGAAGTACAATCTGAGATGACTGACTAGAATTTTATGAGATTTGGTTTCATTATGTGTGAAATTAAAATGATCATGATCAAAAATAATGTATATAAAATCCCTGCAGATGGTCTGGAATAAAGCAAGTGCTCAATTAACTTCTGTAATAAATCTAATATATCTATTAACACAACACAAAAGAAATGTGTGTGTCATTCACATAACTTTCCAAGGTAGTTACACATGGATGAGGTGGGGTTGGGAACTATGAAGTGAAAGTTTTTTCCCTCCCAGGATTCATATGTTGAAACATAATTCCCAACATAATGTTTTTTGGAAGTGAGACCTTTGCCAGGTGATTAGGTCATGAGCGTAGAGTCCTCAGGAATGGGATTAGTCCTCTTATAAAAGAGATCTGAGAGAGCTCCCTTTCCCCTTCTGTCATGTGAAAATACAGTGAGAAGATGGTCATCTATGAACCAGGAAGTGTGCTCTCACCAGACAGAATCTCCCAACACCTTGATATTGGACTCCTCAGCCTCCAGAAATGTGAGGGCGAAGATTTTTTGTTGATTGAGCCATCCAGTCTACAATATTTTTGCCATAGCAGCCTAAATGGACTAAGCCAGGGCTAAACTCCAGAAGTCTTCAGAGACCCAGGTTGATAGAACCTCTGTTATCTTTAACATGGGCCTCCCAGTCAGCTAAAAAGGGATAGAAGAGAATAGAGAAGCATGAAAGGGAGGCTTTTATGTGCCAGGCATGGAAGTGACATATGTCACTTCAAGTCCCATTCCTGGCTAGGATGCATAGGGTCATGCCAAACTTCAAGGGACATTTGGAAATATGGTTGAGGCAAGTGAACTAGAAGAGAGGAAGAAAGGAATTTGATGAACCATACCAGACCATCCAGTTCAGCTCAAGGAAGTCTATTAAATTAGATTAAGATGACATATTATTTTGTAGTCTCATTTTATTGTGAGATAACATTAAATTGTAGACACATTCACAATTTGTGTGTTTTGTGTTTTGTTAATATAAATTGCTGTCTACTTTTCTATAAATCTGGGAAATAATTTTAAAAATAAAAATAGTCTTTGTTTATTCTTATCTAACAATAAAAGAAAAACATGTTGACTCTAATAATTTAGAAAATACATGAAAGCCTAAAAAAGAAAAGATCATCCAACTGACATAAATAATGATAATAATAATTATCTTTGGGATATTATAAAGATAAGATTTTATATATATGACAACATATATTGGACAAATTGGTTTCCAGCATTAACCAAATTTGTTAATATTTGACAGTATAAATATTACAATTATTTCCCTATGCAGATATATACATTTTTTAAACCAAAATTGGATCATAGTCTTTTATATTTTGTGTGCTTGGCTTTTAAAATGTAATATATTATGAACTGTTCTTTTGTAATTGTCTTCATTTTCTACATTGAGCAACAAATTACCACAACCTAGTGGCTTTAAACAACATACATTTTTTATGTTACAGTTTCCATGAATCAGAAGTGCAGGCTTAGCATATAACTAGGTTCTCTTCTCAGGATCTCACACTAGAATCAAAGTGTTAACTGGGCTGCATTCTCATTTACAGCTCAGTTTCCTCTTTCAAGCTCACTCAGGTTATTAGACAATTAGATTCCTTCCAGTTGTAAGACTGAGTTTCTATTTTCCTGCTGTCTGTTTACTGGGAGGTCACTCTCAGCTTCAAGAGGCTGCCTGAGATCATAGCCACTTAGCTGTCTCTCATGGAAGCTTACTTCTTCAAAGTCAGCAGAATAATACCGCTTATGCATTGACTCTTTTATTTCAGGAAGCTGTCCATTTTAAGGGCTAAATTGATTAGGTCAGACCCAGCCAGGATAACCTTCTTTTTGATTATTTCAAAGTTCATTGATTTGAGACCTTAATTACACCTGCAAAATTCCTTGACCTTGGTCTTATAAAGTATCCTAATCACAGGAGCAAAATCCATCATATTCACAGGTTCAGGCAACACTCTTGGGGGCTACCTGAGAAATATGCCAACCACAGTCATTAATTTCTTTTCATGAAGTTTGCAATAGATATTAGTGCTGTTGACTGTACATTTGTGATTATCCACCTATGGGGCATAGGTATAATGGCACTTTCCTATCCCCTGACAATTAACTGTGGTTAAATGACTTCCTTTGACCAATGGATTGTGAGAGGAAGTGATATGTCTCACTTCTAGATGGAAGTCTTAAGAACTAGGTAGGAATTTAACAACGTTTACTTTCTTTCTGGCATAGTAACCAGAAATTACTGAGCTGGGGCTGCTTTGCTCTTAAACCTGAGTGAGTTTGATGCACAGAGCCCTGTTGCCAACACTTTGATGTCAAGCCCTGGGCATGGACATGAGCAAGAAATAACCTGTGTTGTTTGAAGTCATTATTTCATGTCAGTTTTAACAGAAACAATTTTCCTCTCATCTTAGATACACTATACTTAAAAAAAAAAAAAAAACTATAGATAGAATTTTATATATAGTCTTGCTAGATTTTACTGTGCTGGTTTTGGTCCAGCTATTCAACTTGTCAAAATAACTTTGAATCTGACTCTGTCATCACCTTAGCAGTGCCTTTTAGTTTGGGGTCACCTGAACATTTGATAAGTAGACTCAGATGTCTTAATCCAAATAATGAACACAAATATTGATTATGACTCGGTCAATGGCTGAGCCTTCTGCCATGTCCATAGAGAGGTCCTCAACATGACAAAGAGCCATTAATCACCATTCTCAGACACTATTATTCAATAGTCATGAAAAACCATGCCCATGATTTACCAAAAAAATATGGTTACTGAAATAAAACATGATATAATAAAATAAAAACAAAATATTGTGTCATGAGTTTTAAGATACTTTTTTAATAGTTTTATTAGGGTGTAATTTACATGCTGTGAAATTCAATCCTTGTATGTGTCCAATTCAACGATGCTCATTCCTGTTCCCATTTCCCCTCCAGACTTCTTTCAGAAGTTTATGCATCATCCCAGCACTTTGAAAGGCTGTCTCTTCTTTTCTCACTCCCTGTGCAATAGACATCCTTTGCCATTTCCCAACAGGCTTTTTTATGCTGGCTTACTTCCAAAACCATGCTTCTGAGGAGGCTCCTCATGTCGCCCATTTTTTTGTTTTCTTCAGTTTTTTAATTTTTATTTTTATTTATTTTTAACATCTTTATTGGAGTATAATTGCTTTACAATGGTGTTAGTTTCTGCTTTATAACAAAGTGAAACAGCTATACCTATACATATATCCCCATATCTCCTCCCTCTTGCGTCTCCTTCCCACCCTCCCTATCCCACCACTCTAGGTAGTCACAAAGCACTGAGCCGATCTCCCCGTGCTATGTGGCTGTTTCCCACTAGCAATCTATTTTACATTTGGTAGTATATATAAGTCCATGTCACTCTCTCACTTCATCCAAGCTTACACTTCCCCCTCCCTGTGTCCTCAAGTCCATTCTCTACGTCTGCATCTTTATTACTGTCCTGCTCCTAGGTTCTTCGAACCATTTTTTTCCTTTAGATTCCATATTTATGTGTGAGCATATGGTATCTGTTTTTCTCTTTCTGACTTACTTCACTCTGTATAACAGACTCTAGGTCCATCCACTGCACTACAAATGACTCAATTTCGTTTCTTGTTATGGCTCAGTAATATTCCATTGTATATACATGCCACATCTTCTTTATCCATTCATCTGTTGATGGACACTTAGGTTGCTTCCATGTCCTGGCTATTGTAAGTAGTGCTGCCTTGAATATTGTGGTACATGACTCTTTATGAATTATGGTTTTCTCAGGGTATATGCCCAGTAGTGGGATTGCTGGGTTGTACTGTAGTTTTATTTTTAGTTTTTTAAGGAACCTCCATATTGTTCTCCATAGTGGCTGTATCAATTTACATTCCCACCAACAGTGCAAGAGGGTTCCCTTTCCTCCACAACCTCTCCAGCATTTATTATTTGTAGATTTTTTGATGATGGCCATTCTGACTGGTGTGAGGTGATACTTCATTGTAGTTTTGATTTACATTTCTCTAATGATTAGCAATGTTGAGCATCCTTTCATGTGTTTGTTGGCAATCTGTATATCTTTTTTGGAGAAATGTCTATTTAGGTCTTCTGCTCATTTTTATAATTTTTTTTTGTTTTTCTGATATTGAACTGCATGAGCTGCTTGTATATTTTGGAGATTAATCCTTTGTCAGTTGCTTGATTTGCAAATATTTCCTCCCATTCTGAGGGTTGTTTTTTCATCTTGTTTATGGTTTCCTTTGCTGTGCAAAAGCTTTTAAGTTTCATTAGGTCCCATTTGTTTATTTTTGTTTTTATTTCCATTTCTCTAGGAGGTGGGTCAAAAAGGATCTTGCTGTGATTTATGTCATAGAGTGTTCTGCCTGTATTTTCCTCTAAGAGTTTGATAGTGTCTGGCCTTACATTTAGGTCTTTAATCCATTTTGAGTTTGTTTTGGTGTATGGTGTTAGGGAGTGTTCTAATTTCATTCTTTTACATGTACCTGTCCAGTTTTCCCAGCCCCACTTATTGAAGAGACTGTCTTTTTCTCCATTGTATATTCTTGCCTCCTTTATCAAAAATAAGGTGACTATATGTGCATGGGTTTATCTCTGGGCTTTCTATCCTGTTCCAATGATCTATATTTCTATTTCTGTGCCAGTACCATACTTTCTTGATTACTGTAGCTTTGTAGTACAGTCTGAAGTCTGGGAGCCTGCTTCCTCTAGCTCCATTTTTCTTTCTCAAGATTACTTTGGCTATTCGGGGTCTTTTGTGTTTCCATACAAATTGTGAAATTTTTTGTTCTAGTTCTATGAAAAATGCCAGTGGTAGTTTGATAGGGATTGCATTGAATCTGTAGCTTGATTTGGGTTTTATAGTCATTTTCACAATGTTGATTCTTCCAATCCAAGAACATGGTATATCTCTCCATCTGTTTGTACCATCTTTAATTTCTTTCATCAATGTCTTATAGTTTTCTGCATACAGGATTTTTGTGTCCTTAGGTAGGTTTATTCCTAGGTATTTATTCTTTTTGTTGAAATGGTAAATGGGAGTGTTTCCTTAATTTCACTTTCAGATTTTTCATCAGTAGTGTATAGGAATGCAAGAGATTTCTGTGCATTAATTTTGTGTCCTGCTACTTTACCAAATTCATTGATTAGCTCTAGTAGTTTTCTGATAGCATCTTTAGGATTCTCTATGTATAGTATCATGTCATCTGCAAACAGTGACAGCTTTACTTCTTCTTTTCTGATTTGGATTCCTTTTATTTCTTTTTCGTCTCTGATTGCTGTGGCTAAAACTTCCAAAACTATGTTGAATAATAGTGATGAGAGTGGACAGCCTTGTCTTGTTCCTGATGTAGAGGAAATGGTTTCAATTTTTCACCACTGAGAACGACGTTGGCTGTGGGTTTGTCATATATGGTCCTTATTATGTTGAGGTAAGTTCCCTCTATGCCTACTTTCTGTAGGGTTTTTATCATAAAATGGTGTTAAATTTTGTAAAAAGCTTTTTTTTGCATCTATTGAGAGGATCATATGGTTTTTCTCCTTCAATTTGTTAATATGGTTTATCACATTGATTTGCATATATTGAAGAATCCTTGCATTCCTGGGAAAAACCCCACTTGATCATGGCATATGATCCTTTTAATGTGCTATTGGATTCTGGTTGCTAGTATTTTGTTGAGGATTTTTGCATCTATGTTCATCAGTGATATTGGCCTGTAGTTTTCTTTCTTTGTGATATCTTTGTCTGGTTTTGGTATCAGCATGGCCTTGTAGAATGAGTTTGGGAGTGTTCCTCCCTCTGCAATATTTTGGAAGAGTTTGAGAAGGATAGGTGTTAGCTCTTCTCTAAATGTTTGATAGAGTTTGTCTGTGAAACCATCTGGTCCTGGGCTTTTGTTTGTTGGAAGATTTTTAATCACAGTCTCAATTTCGGTGCTTGTGATTGGTCTGTTTATATTTTCTATTTCTTCCTGGTTCAGTCTCAGAAGGTTGTGCTTTTCTAAGAATTTGTCCATTTCTTCCAGGTTGTCCATTTTATTGGCATATAGTTGCTTGTAGTGGTCTCTTAGGATGCTTTATATTTCTGCAGTGTCAGTTTTTACTTCTCCTTTTGCATTTCTAATTCTACTGATTTGAGTCTTCTCCCTTTTTTTCTTGATGAGTCTGGCTAGTGGTCTATCAATTTTGTTTATCTTCTCAAAGAACGAGCTATTAGTTTTATTGATCTTTGCTACTGTTTCCTTCATTTCTTTTTCAGTTTTTCTGCTCTGATCTTTATGATTTCTTTCCTTCTGCTAACTTTGGGGTTTTCTTGTTCTTCTTTCTGTAATTGCTTTAGGTGTAAGGTTAGGTTTTTATTTGAGATGTTTCTTGTTTGTTGAGTTCGGATTGTATTTCTATAAACTTCCCTCTTAGAACTGCTTTTGCTGCATCCCATAGGTTTTGGCTTGTCTTGTTTTTGCTGTCATTTGTTTTTAGGTTTTTTTTTTGTTTTCCTCTTTGATTTTTTCAGTTATCTCTTGGTTATCTAGTAGTGTACTGTTTAGCCTCCATGTGTTTGTATTTTTTACAGATTTTTTTCACCCATTCTTGAACTTGACATTTATCTAGCATATTTATGTGATACTTGCTTCTGTTCTCCAACATCAACAACTTAGGACCAATATAGATTTACTTTTTTAAATTCATATTGTATTTATCCCCCAGCATCTGAAATTAGCCAATCAAATCCAGGTCAATATATATTCATGGAAATACAATTTATATTTATCTTCCTCCCTGTCCCTCTCTCTATATATACAAGAATTATATATGTACAGTAATCAGCAATATGAAATTCCAACAGACATGTGAATATAGACTTAATAATCAGTTCTTCACCCACACAGATTGTACAACTTGGTTATACATAAGGTAACCACATGTTCTAGTTTATCCTGGGCAGTCTTAGTTTAGTCTTTTTGTCTCAGGGTAAGTATTAACTGTTCCTTCTTTCAGTCTCATATGGTGCCTCATCTGAATGACAAATCATATGATCATTTTAATTATAGGGCTTAGACTTTAAAAAAACAACCTCTGCTAATATCACTAGAAAGTTTCAACGAGCCCTGCCTCACAGCTGCTCCTCAAACTTGAAGTTAGTAGTGAATAAATGGAATTTGCAAACCTTACAGTGAACAAGCTATGATGTAGTGTAAACACATAAGGAAAGGTCATCAGATTGTTCTATCAGCAGGACTGACTCCTTATGCTTTTCATTCATTTGGGGGAAATACAGAAAAAACAAATATCAACATTTTTTACACAGGCTAACTGATACCTGCTAGCTAAGAAAATGACTAGGAAATTCAACAGCTCAGATTTCTGGAAGAATTTGCATCACCACTACCACCTCCCAGTTCATACATACACACAGAAGCCCCAAGGTGGCTAATATTTTTCAGATAATTTACTCAAGTAGAGGTTACTAATTTAGATTATCTAGGAATCATAGTGTTTTTTAAAATATTTATAAATGGCATTTTCTAATTCATAGAATTTTTGTGTGAATTAAAAAATAATATAATATGTGAAAGCAGTTTTCTTAAAACCTAGTACAGCAAATGTGAGACTTTATCTCTTGTGTGAATTCTTATTAATTTAAAACAGCTGCAAAGAGCACTCTTTTGAGAGAGATAATGAGATCATCACAAGTCAGATGGGAAAGAATGCTGTAGTGGACACTGATGTCCATCATAGTCACAGGAAGGAGCACAAATGGTCTTAGTCCTCATGTGATACATTTTCCATTGTGAAATACTTCATATTTATAATCCTTGTTTTAGCTTTTATCTTAATTTTTTTGCTCCGAAATAAGTTATTTTAATTGTTAAACTTCTTAGATATTAAAACTTTTAAGTTACTGATCTCATATGAACAATTTAAAGATATTATTAAATGAATTATATTTTTTTCTCCTTCATTTGAAACTTTTTCTTGCTGTAGGCACCAGGAGGTTGTAATGTCCTTTACAAGACATTGGTGTGTGAGCTTTTGGTGATGACATAGGAAAGAATGATGTGGCATGAGCTCCTAAGTCCTAGTCTGTTTTATTTTAGACTCAACATGTTGAAATTTGACCTATTTAAGTAATATCTAAAAATTTGTTCTTAACATATCAATACTCAATTAAAAAAGAAAAAAAACCAAAAGGATTCTCCTTATTGGCTAAGACTAGGAAAGCCATTGGAAAAATTATGTCTTTGGCATTTTCCACCTCAGTGATTAGTCCCCTGCCCAACCAAAATCTGTCTTGTGTATTAGTTTCTTCCAGTCCCCTATTCTCATCTCTAGCCTCAGTGCTTTCATAATATAACTGAGAAAAGAAGTAATTTTGTAGAGTAATTTTCACTATGTGTCCTGTCTTAATGGTTTACCCTCCATGACTCCACTCACAGGAGTATTTTTATTTAAAAAGAGGAGAATGTTAAATCCAATATATTGTTAATAGGAGAATTTTAAGGATTTGTAATTTGCCTATGAGAGACAATTTTGGCAAATAAGTCTTCATAATATCTCACAAATAAAATATTTTACACACATATATGATTTCTTATTTCACCTCTTGTCAAGGTTGGCTCTGACTATACTATATGTAATCTTCTCAATGAAGTATTCAAAGACATCTATAAATCTATAATTGAGCTTCATTTTACCCATATTTCCTTATCATTCATTTCTAAGTTGAAGTTCTTGTTTCCAGAACTTTACTAAACTTTATGTTTAGTTTGCTCATTCTTATCACTATTTTTTCATGAATTTCTTCTTCTGTCTCCTGTGACCTTCTTTCTCTATTCCATCTGTTTAAATTCTTTTCATCCTTTAATGTTCAGACCAATGCCTCTTTTTTACATAAACCAATTATTCATTGAACTCATCATTATGAGTTAAATAGATTGAGATCATGAATTATATTAATAAGTTCAAAGGCAACACAAAATCATGAAAAAGAAGAAGAAAAATAGCATATAGGATTGAACGATGTGGTAGACATATTAATAGTCCTCCAAATATGTTCACATTGTAATCCTTGGAACCTTTGAACATGTTAGGTTACACAGAAAAAGGAAATTTAGAGTGTAGATCGAATTAAGTTTGCTAATCAAGATAGGGAGATTTTCTTGCTTCATACAATGTATTACAATAGTCCTTAAATGATAGAAGAGGGAAGAAGAAGAGTCCGAACAAGAGAGATAGCATTGTGAGAAACACTTAAACAACCTTTGCCGGTTTTGAAGATGGAAGAGAATGATGAGCCAAGGAATACAAGAACCTTCTAGAAGCTAAAAAGGCAAGAGAATGGGTTCTCCCCTAGAGCCTCCAAAACGAAATGCAGCCATGTCTATGACTTGATTTTAGGTCAGATCTATTAAATATTTCTGACCAATATAATTGTGAGATAATAAATATGTGTCATTTTAAGCCACTAGGTTTATGGTAATTTGTTACAGCAGCAGTAAGAAACTAATACAAGCATGATGAAAGAATCAGAATTCAAATAACATATTGGCAAGTAAATATAAGAATGATTAAGGTCTTATAGCTACTAAGGGGGAGAAGGGATTTGAACAGACACAGTCTGGTTCTAAAACTTCTATTCTTAATTAGTATGCTATTCTGAAAGAGGAAATCCATTTATTCTGTGTGATTTTGAAGGAAAAACTTGGATCTGAGAGGTGGAAATTATAGTGATTTACACTAGTTCTGATTTAAAAAAAAGAAATTTTAAAACAAAGAGCTGTCAATAGTTAATTTGGTTGAGACTTGTTGCAAAGTGATTTGGTTGAGAAATGGTAGGGATGTGGTTGAGCAAAGGCAGCGATTTATTGCTAGAGAAGGAATCAGCTGTGTCCTGAGTGAGAAAATCAGGTGAAAGTAAAGAAGGTAAGTAGTGAAAGTGTTTAATTCCCTTGAGGAAGTAGAAAGATAGCGGGGAAAGACTGGGACGAAACAGTTCCTGGTGTTGGCTGCAAAATAATACAATATCCCTGGCCTGGGAGAACTTGATCACTGCCAGGAAAATGTAAAGGGAAAAAGCTGTATAGAACTGGTTACTAGCATAAATAGATACAAATTACCTATATTCAATAACTCAAGGTGTAATTCCATCATAAATTCTAAATTGAAACATAAAAATAAATGAAGTTGCATATAGGAGAAAGTTGCATATAGTTGTATAGGAGAAAAACTTGGTTTACACTAAATCTTCAGCCTGAAAGCAGCTTTAGGTCAAAGGAGCTGGTTTTTGTCTCGAATGCTTAATATTGACCCTGTAATTTGCAGGACTTATGCCTGAAAATATAGCTGTAAATAAAGAATAAGGAACAATCCTTTAAACAGCAAAATTGATTAAAATTACCCACATCCTATAACATTTATAGGCTACAAGAAACATAGACAAACCTTATTGACACTAGAAATTGGCATCTTCCTGGATTTGAAGCTAAGCAAATGATTTTTCTGTTTTGGCATCTTTCTTTCATTTTGGTTAGAATATCTACTAAGGTTTTTCCTTCCTCTTTATTTGAAAACCCCGCACGTGCTATCAGGCAAGAGTAATATTTTCTGTCAATTCAAGTGCATTCCAAATATTATATTGACCGTGTTTATAAGACGACTTTTTTGTTCTTAAATGAAGTAATAAATTTTCTCAATGGTATTCATAGTAGGTGGCTCAGCATTTTGTTTAAAAGATTATTTTACTTGGAGAATGATCCACACATTTAAAAACATTTTCTATCTAAAACCAAATAGTCAAATGCAGGGCCTGTAGAACAGGGAAGAAAGGTCTATTTCTTTAAAATAAGTGCCCCTGGAGCAAAATGTGAAACTAATTTTACATGTAGCTACAAATGATCTGGACTTTTCCCTTTAGTTTGTGGTTAAGAACTTGTATTTTTTTTTTTTTTTGAAAAAATCAGTCTCTGAAAAGTTTTAAGACAAATTGACATCTATTTATCATGTCTTTGAAGATAATGGGTATGTGTGTTTAAGTGATAAGGAAGATATAAGATGTGGGAGATTTACCAGGGGAAAGAGAAGTAATAAACCTATTTAAAATTTGTCCTAGTGCCTTGAGTTCCTAAATTCTGTACTAAAATATAGATCTTAGAATTAGCTCTGAAACTTTTAGGACCAATAGATTTTTACCTATATGTAAATCAGTCTTCCAAGGGGAGATTATCTTTTTCTCTCTCAGTATTATTAGTTCAATAACTTGAAGGTTAAATGAAAAAGAAAATCAAAGTCACATATGTCATTTGCCTGATCTCCTCTAGACAGATACTGTTAACTGGACCAGTCTCCTCCCTTTTCCCACATCTACCATAGTTGGTGTCCCTCTTTGCTCAAATGGCACCTTGTGAGATTTCTGCTCTAGCAAGTATTCAAAGTCTACCGTCGGTATGTTAAGACTATCCTTGAGATAAAGGATTTTTTTTCCAGGAAGGTGAACAGGGCTCAGTTGGAACCAACAGGGTATGCTTTGTGCTTCCGGTATGTATGAGGGAAGTGCAGGTTCAGATTGTGGAGCAGGGAGAGTATGAACCGGGTTATGCTGAGCAGTGGGGCAGCTCAGAAGATGGTGGAATCAGGTCTGTCTGAGCAGCTGCTGCTATGAGCACTCTTCCCAGAGGAAGCAGGATCTCATGGGATCTTAGGAGTTCTACCACAGCCAACAGGGGAGTCTCGGGATGAGAAACACCTGGCTGCCCCTGGTGACAGAGGCTTTAGTCCCAGTCTTGACCATAAGGAGTGTGGCTCATGTCACCTATCACATAAACCCCAATCTTGGTAGAAAGCTCACCCCATCCCCCACAACTGAAAGTCACAGTACGACCAGTGCAATGGTGCCTCCCCCATGGGCCTGGCCAGGTGTGGCCTTGTGATTAAGGATGGCCTTAATTATGTAAACTCATCATGTAACATATATCTGGAATATGAAAGGCACTCAGTAAATGCTTATTGAATGAAGATGAGAAAAATTGATTTTTGTAAGCTAAACTGCAATTTCATTGTCTTCAAGGGCATTTCCAATGACCTTATTATCTATCAAGCAATGCTTTCTGGTAGAATTTTAGATTTAGCTTTGTCATTGAATTGTTGATTTTCTGTGCTATTTCTACTATTTTCGCTATTACATACAGTTAGTACCTAGTCTCTGAAGATGACCTTTAACAATGTCTTCTCTCCTTTTATGTACATACCTCTGCTTACATCAAAAGGTAGAACTTAACCTTCCCCACCTCCCTCCAATCCCCTCCCTATTTTTACTCTGGGATGGCCTTATAACTGGTTTTAACCAAATAATGTGGCAGAAATGATATTCTGGGATTTCTGAATGAAGGCCTGAAGAGGACTACTAGCAGCTTTACTTTCCTGACTCTTGGAACCTAGCCTGCATGTTGGGAGGAGCCCAGACACATGAAGTGGTCCTTGGAGAGTATTAAGGGTCTCTTATGAACAGCCCCTATCTTGACATACCAACACAGTTGAGTCCCCAAATTACTGCAGCCTCTGCAAACATCACATGGAACAGAACTGCCCAGGTGAGTTCAGGATGCTCACAATGTTGCAAGAGATAAAAAAATGGTTGTTATTTTAAGTTACCACATTTTGGGATCATTTGCTACACAGCAGAAGATAACTGAAACAATAGACTCCTTTCTTCTAGCACATAAATATAGCTTCATTTTCTAGTAACATATGACTTATAATTCAGAAAATATATTTGAGCTCAAGCATTGTTCTGCAGAAGTCATAATATTAAGCTCTTATTAATATAATATGCAGTAACTGCTTTATTACAATTATATGCAAAAGAATTTTTTCCCATTATGGGTGCTAAATAGTCACAGAATTTATATATATTTTTTTCTATATGTACATGCTATACAATAGTTTGTAGTAGAGACCACCATTTGCCCCCAAATATTTGTTCTCCTCTTATTTCATAGTGACATAACACCTGATTTTTGTCTGGACATATAGCAGCTCAGGATGGAGACTGCATTTCTCAACTTGCCAAGCTGCTGGTCAAGGAGATAGAAACAGGAATACGCTGTGCAAGCTCCTGGAGACTTCTTGCCTCTTCATCTCTTCTTCCTGTGAATGGAAGATGGATAGTATAGTTAGAACATATCTTAGATGAAGAGTGCAAGGTCATACAGGTGGAAAGGGACCTGGGCCTAACAATGTGAGGAACCCGGCTCACCTTGGACTTCTCACATGATTGAGAAACCACTTCTGATTTATTTAACCCATTATTATCAGGATTCTACAATATTTATAGCCAAACCTAATCTTCAGTAAAATAGCAAGCAAACTAGGTTCTAGGCTGAAGCCATTTGCTAGTGGTCACATTTGTATATCTTTCAAACTGAGATTGCTATAGCACATTTTGTTCCCTTGATGACTCAGTTTCCTTTATATAAAATAGATATGATTAACCAACTTCAACTAATTTTCTTCTTAAAGTGACATTAGGAAGTGTGAAGGAAGTTTAAGCATCAAAGTAACCCAGAATCTTTATATTAGCAAAGCATTTCATTTCAATAGTCTTTCATCTATAATAACACATTTGATGCTAAACAGAAAATATAAGGAAAGAGAAGAAATTGGTTGGAGGAAAGAAGATGTATATTGATGTAAAAGATACAAAATGAAGCTTTCAAAGTAGAACATGGGCAAGTTGAATGATAATGTAACATATATATCCACTCATGCAGAAGTTTTAAAGGGTGGACATAACAGGGCAGCACTAGTTAGACAACTAATTGTCAGAGCAGTTAGTTTAGCATTAGGATGCCTGTGGAGGATGTTACTTTAAGGCACTAGAGTAGCATCTTAATATATAATTAAAGCAGCATGCTGATAGTGGAAGTGTTCGACAGTGTCTTTCTAACAAAACATGACTGAAGCATAGACGAGAATTAGGGTTAATATTATTATCTTAATTTAGTGAAAATCACATTAGTTTTCACTCTCCTTCAGAATAGGTAAAACACGAAAAATCCACAGAAGTGTTTTGGTACCAGTGCTCAACAGCCCAATATAATTGCCATCCCATGCTTCCCTTGCCTATATCTCCATTGGGAAGTACCTTTTCCAATTATAATCTTCCAATTACCATCATCTCATCTGCTATTATGCTTTGTTTGAGTGATGGCTGATAAATACCTTGCTTCTCGGATTGCTAACTGTTTCCCAATGCCAAGATGATATGCAGGAAGAAGAAGATACAAAAAGGTACATTTTAAATTATTTTTTAATATCAAAGGATACTTTTTTACCATAATGTCCACAAAAATGTTTTAATTACCATAATACTCCTCTACACACACACATACAGATGTACACACACACACAAACTATATTCTATGAATTTTATTCCATAAAATATTCAGCAGTGCTTTTCATAAAGTGGAGAGGAATATCTCCATCATGCACATATTAAATTTATTTCACAAAGCACAAATGTACATAGTTCTTGTCACTTTTTGTCTATTTAATGTTCTAACAAATGCCACCTTTATTTATATACATGTAAAATCCCTTTTCATTTTTTCAAAAATATATTACTGATTTCCTGTAGAAATGAATTTCATGGTTTGATTATATGCACATATCTCAAAATTTATCTTTCTGATTTATTGAAGCAGCTTCCAGCTATTTCCTAGTTAACCATATTTTTTAAACTAAACTATATCCTAATAGAAATCTACATAGTGTCAAAATATAGATGAGAAATATGTGGAAATTTGCCTGGCTATCCATATCTTCTTAAAAATGGAAATGTTTCACAAAAACCTGTGAAAGAGAAATGTGTGATTTGGGGACAGCAACATGCAGATTGTTTCTGTCACTAGGGACTTCTCAGATACATTGAGAGATGCAGTTTGGGGTATCCTCTTTTGCTGTGTAGCAGGACGTTCCCTGCTCCCTAACACCCACATAGATATTAGCTGATGTCTGAGTACCTTTAAAAATGGCAAGCTAATAAGAATGTCTTTATGGTTCCACTGTTTTTTTGTTTTTCAGTTTTTGGTTTTTTTTACAGTCATAAATTCTACCACTAAGACAATTTTGTATGCAGAAGGGAGTCTATAAAAGTTTTATATGTGAAGAAGGCAGAAGTATCAGAAGGCTTTAACTCCCTGATTGAAATCTGAACTTGGTTCTATGTTCCAATCTTGTTTTTATGAGCTCACATCTTGATGCTTTTCCTTGATATAGAGCACAAAAGTAAGAACAAGACTAGCCTGCAAAGTGAGAATTTGTAAATTTCTATTCTTCCAAGAAACCAAAGGGAATAATTTTCATGCAGTTAATTATGTAAATCATTCCAGTGGCAGGAAGGTTTTTCAGAAATAACTGTCATTTTACTACTGGATTTCTTTGTAAAAATAACATAAGCAAAATTTGTCATTCATAAAAAAGATGGTAGCAGTGATTATGTCAAACTCACCTCATAGTACTTGCTGATCACCTATGAGGAAAAGATGGAGCTGTTCCCATGGTCACCCCCTTGTTTAGCAAGGCCAGTGGATGGCTGTCTTTTGGGAACTTTCCTCTCCAAGTTGGGACTTTTCACTAGCACTCTTGTTTGCTGGCAAGTATTGGACTCTACAGTGCCAAATTCAGAAAGATTCATTATTCTCCTGGACATTACTTACTCTAGAGGCAGGCAACAATGCCAGAAATCTCATGAGCAATATACAATCTCATACGGTATTTTTAAAATCTGGTTTCCAGACTCTGGATATTTAGATAAACAATGTAATTTTGAGGTTTTTTCCCCCTCTAAATTGAACCCAATTTAAACTCAGAAACTTTTGAAGCAAATGTGAAAAAGGAAATTATTTTCCCTTCATTTTTTGTATGTATTTTGAATTTTAAAATTAAATTTTGTCTGCTCTTATGTAGCTTAAAATTATTGTCTATTTTCTACCTTTAAGATTTTGTCTATATAGTGAGAAATGAAGTGGTATTTGGGTAATAACATGTTTTGATTCATGAAATACATGGGCCAAAACAGGTAACTCACATCAACAAGTACAGTTTTGGATTTCAGATAGAATATAATCAAGCAATAAGAGTGTGCATGTCTGAAATGGTTTCAGGTGTTCACTTGGGCACTGCCTTCCTTTTATATGCTGGGTTACATGGGAAGGGATAGGATAGAGTGAGCACAGAGAAAAGACTTTTACTTTAGCAGAGTCCTTAGGCTAGTTTTGTTTATAGTGAAGAAACAAAATTTATTTGCTGGCCTGATAAAAGGTGTATTCCCTTTATTGATGGAAATTAGTTCTTTGATAATTAAAATGTGTACAGCTTAAGCACATTCTTGACTGTGGTTATGTACTTTTGTGTTCATAAAGACCATCAACAACTAAGTATCACCTGGAATTCCTAGAGTAATTAAGTGTATCAAGTATACTTTTTCTGTGAACCTGTGGGAGGGAAAAATTTTAGCCCTTATTTTCCATTGAGCTGATAGCACTTTGAAAGGTAATGAGCTATAAAAGAAGTAGATAGCTACCATAGGCTTTACTTAAGTAGCTTAGGCTGGATTGTTGTTATAGTATAAAAGATATACTGTTGTAAATCCTACTACATAAAAGAACAACACTGATTTTCTGATGAATAAAAAGAATGGACTCAAACATTATTACAGCACAAGCAACGCAACCATCACTGATTTGTACACTACTAGTCTTTCCTAGAAACTCCAAAACTGATTTTTCTATTATTCATATTCTGTCATTTCCCTGCCTCAATGAACTTTACGTAAAACTTAATTTGGACTACAGATTTTGTAGCAAATATATGCTAGAAAAAAATATATATATATATTTCCTAAAGTTGGAGTCATTTATCTGGACAGATGGTCATGCTGGTTGAACACATTGTGCATAAATGCTTTGTAGCATGGCCAAAGCATAGAATGTTCTCTTTTATAAAAAGAGTTTTGCTAAGAAAACTCACCACGTATTATGGGAAAAAAAAAATACTTCACCCATGTGTTACTAATTTTTCAAAAAATTATTGAACACAGATTAGTGTGATAATGATATTTTCTCTGATTAAAAGATTCATCATTATGTATAGTTGAATTGAATTCCAGTTAATGTTTTATTTTTGTAATTTTTCACACAAATTTGCAAGCAGGGGAATAATATTTATTGGGTCTGTTTTTATGCTGGGATTTGACATGCTAAATCATTTTAACCTTATTTATCTCATAGAATTGTTATGATTAATATTTTGCAGTTGAGGAAGCAGACTCAGAGGCATAAAATACTTTGCACAAAGATGGTGAGTGTGAATGTTGGTGTAGTGATCATTCTTAAAGTACACCACCCACAGAGTTGTTCTTAGACCCTTTGGTGGCATCACATTAAGCATAGAATAAAATGCAGATCTCTAGGAGATATCTCCATAAATGGATTTCATTCTATGTTTTTCTTTACTTTCTAGACTCTAAATTTGGTGCTTCAGCTGCACACTGGACGACTCCGCATTCTCTAAAAAAAATATTCTGAGCTTTTCTGTCTTTGTCCCTGGTTCGTGCTTTCCCCCCCATATGGAATACTCCTTTTCTTCATCTCTGCCAATGCATAACCTAGTCTTTCTTCATGGTCCAGATCAATTGCCAGCTTCCCATGAGTATTCCTTAATTCCTTCAGGTGGAATTAATTATGCCTTCTCAAGATCACAAAACAATATACCTTTATTACCAAAAATCCTCTGTTCAGTAAATCAGTTTTCATTGCTTCTGATAAGTTATAAATTCTTTGAGAGAAAAGTTGCATTTTATATATATGCATCTTTTGTTTTACCTATTATAATAGCATGTATATATAGTAGGCATCCAATAATATTTTTAAATGGCTTTCTAGTTGATAAAATATTTTATAAATTAGCCTTTGTGTACTCAGAAATTATTGGAAGTGACAAATGACTGATTAATTTAGGAGTAACCTAATGATATATAATGCACATATTCTAGAGAGACCTCTATGATATTCAGCATGTATTTAATAATTTTATATAATTTATTATAATCTTTTTGTTAATTTCTAGAAAGCTGTTCCTCACTCAGTATCAATTATAAATACTGAAAAAATTAAAATTATGAAGGAAAGTTTTTAAAATTACACTAAGGAAACATGATATATTTTTAGTTGTTTATACCATTCTTGCAAAACAAGCAAAATTGTTAATTTTTGTTATCCCAGACATGTCTTTGACCATTTTTAGCCTAATGTTTAGTCATTTAGTCATAGTAACAATTGCCAGGTATAGAAATAATTTTTATTATCACTGCTGGCAATGATTTAGTATTTCAAGGATTTATTAGGTCAGATCCATATCTTAGATCATAGAAATTTAAGGATCATCTGGTTAAGGGTTTTTATTTTATTTAGAGATGCAGATGATTCCTCTCAATTTACCTGAAAAAATGTATTTGCTTGTTCCACCACTTTACTGCTACAGTTTTCTGCATGTTCTCGAATACAGTGTTGTGACTTCTAAAATGTTAATAAGCACTGAAATCATCCCCCTAAATCTACAAATTAGTCCCAGAGAGGTGAAAGGATAATACACATGTCACCGACATGCTGAAACCACAACCCTGGTCTTCCAAATTTATGCACAGTAATTTTCCTGGACACCATACTAACTGGTGTCATACTGCAGATTCATGACAGTAAAGATAAACACAGGAAAAAATATATTAAGTGATAACAGTAATAATCAAGCTTACCACTAATTTTTATTTGTCCTTTTAATTCTTAAATTAATTCTGGAAACAGAATGTAGCCAAGACATGTAGTCACACATGACATATGCTTAGCCTTTATTATTTGTGTTTATTTCTTTCATGTTGAAAGTTTTCTTTGAAACAAGTAGAAGCTCTGCATTTTGTGACAAGTCCCTGAAGTACAGAGGGAAATGAGATTCTGCCCAAACATCTCTGATGAAGTAAGCAATCATTTGAATTATTTTTCTGTTTAGGTAGAAGATAAATGATTGTAATTTTGACTTGAACAAAATTCAGCACGTATTTTATTTTATTTATTTATTTATTTATTTTTAAATTAATTAATTTATTTTATTTTTGGCTGTGTTGGGTCTTCGTTTCTGTGCGAGGGCTTTCTCTAGCTGTGACAAGCGGGGGCCAGTCTTCATCACGGTGCGCGGGCCTCTCACTGTCGCGGCCTCTCTTGTTGCGGAGCACAGGCTCCAGACGCGCAGGCTCAGTAGTTGTGGCTCACGGGCCCAGTTGCTCCGCAGCATGTGGGATCTTCCCAGACCAGGGCTCGAACCTGTGTCCCCTGCATTGGCAGGCAGATTCTCAACCACTGCGCCACCAGGGAAGCCCTCAGCACACATTTTATTGATATGCTTTATAGTGATGCATTCTTTATAATACAACGAACAAAGAGCAAAGCCAAAACAGGGAAATCAGTAAACTAAAACTGTTATGGCAAACGTTAAGAAGCTCACTTATTTTCTGGATAAAAAGTGGAAACATTTGCTGCTGATCCTTCATACGTAGTAAGTTTTCAAAACATTTTATCAATTAAAATACTAAACAAACACCTGTTACTTTATTCTATCACTATTATAGTAAACTAGAATAGCTTTAGATTAAAAATCTGATTTGCTAGAACAATATATTAAATGTCTGATTCCCCACAAGCCTGTTTATAGTCTGGGATGATTTGATGTCATACAAATTCATGACTCTACAGTTTAGAGAAATGTTACATTATAAGTAATACATTTTAAAATCAATGGTTCATATTTAAAGACGACCTTTTCCTTATATATCCATCGAGTTACTGATTGATTAATTTACATCTGTATCCTTTCCAAAACAGGAATTAAGGTGGTTCAATTCCTGAGTTGTTTCTGTAGGAAATAATTTCTGTAAGGAGATAATTTTCCTGTACTTGGCAAAAAAATTGCAAAATTTCTGACTAGGACTAAGTATTTACTTATGGCCACAAAACATAAATGCATCCCTCTTTTCCTCTCCATTTCTTTTAGTTTTTCATTCCTCTCTCTCCCTTTCTCTACCTATGTCAATCTATATAGGTATCTTGACATAGGTATACACTGAAAGAGGAAATTGATTTTTTTATTAACATAGCACTCTAGCCTGAATTGTTTCTGGAAGTGTATATCTGTTCCGACAAATATTTCCCTAAGACTCAGGTAGTCTAAACTGTGTCAAGATCTTCTCTGAAGGGTCTGAGATTTTAACCTAATTGCAAACCAACAAGTTAGCCTTCCAGTTTCATAGGTGTTGATGGAGGATACAAGACTCCTGGAATAGAGAAAAAGGACTTTATTATTTGCAGCAGAGCAAACACCATGAGCTTCATGTTTGCATCGGTTCCTCTTGATACCCAAGTCCCATTCGACGATGTAAAGGAGAGGCCAGGAGGATGTGTGCGTGCAGTGAGTTTGTGTCCCAGATGAGGAAACACCAGTTTAGGAAAACTCATTCCTTTAAAGTGGTTTCTAGTAAACCTGCTCAACTTTTGTCATACAAAAAAGCATCTATTTATTATCTTGTATGGCAAACAAACCTTCCCTCTTCCACAGAGGGAAATCCTATCTCTAATGGTCATTCTCCATACAAGTATCCTTGAAAAGTTAGACCAGATCAAAAGGTGTCACAAAACATGTGGAAATGGTACACACCCTTGGAGAATTATCTCCCAGTAAATAGTGTTAGACATGATCGTGTTAGTAAGAGTATATGTAGATGCATGAATTTATGTCCTCTGATATATGATTGCATGCTATTTTCATCTTAAGTAAAAATAATTGATATGCAGAAATATAATTAATCTAAAGTTGCTATGGTAAAATTGGCAAAGTTGAAATAAGAATGCCCAGTGTTGGTGAGAGTTTAAAGTAAGAGGCACTCATATTGCTGGTGTTAGTGTAATTTGGCACAGTTTTTAATAGGTAAATCTGTCATTGTGTATCAAAAGTCTTAAAATGTGTGTGACAAATGCTCAAGAAATTTTTTCAAAGAGATCAATAGAGATATGAATGAAGACAGAAATATTTATTATTTATGTCTTCTATAAAAACAAGAAAATAGAAACTACTTACATCATGAATAAAGAGGGGATAATTTAAGCAAATTATAGTTCACTCATATAATGGACTACAATATGTAAAATTAAAACCATGATATGGAAGAATTCTCATTATTATTGTAAAATATTTACAATATCAGGCTAAGGCTAGAAAGCAGTGTATGTTACAAAACATTTTTTTAAAAAAGGAAGTACATATTTTTGTGTGCATGTGGGTATATAAGGTAGAAATACTAAAAATTATGAACTAAAATGTTTGTGTTAATGGTGATTGAAACTGAGAATTGATTACCTGTTAATAAAATTGTTTATTTTAGGTTTTTCTGCTTTTCTAAGTTTTTTATATTATTTTTCTAATAATTGTGCCTGCATTCTTTTAAAATTAGAATACATATCTTTTTAAACTTTTATAATTTTTTTTATTTTTATAAATGTTACTTTTCATTTACAGTTATTACAAAATACAGGCTATATTCCCCATGTTGTACAATACATCCTTGAACCTATCTTAACCCAATAGTTTGTACCACCACTCCTCTACACCTATATTGCCCCTCCCTCCTGTCCCCACTGGTAACCATTAGTTTGTTCTCTATATCTGTGTCTGCTTCTTTTTTGTTATATTTACTAGTTTTTGTATTTTTTAGATTCCACATTTAAGTGATATCATACAGTATTTATCATTCTCATCTGACTTATTTCACTTAGCATAAT
Organism: Eubalaena glacialis; assembly: GCF_028564815.1. NCBI lineage: Eukaryota > Metazoa > Chordata > Mammalia > Artiodactyla > Balaenidae > Eubalaena > Eubalaena glacialis. Next base: position 31,776,186 of record NC_083732.1, on the reverse strand, counting down.
GCCTTCCAAGTCTATCCATGTTGCTGTAAATGGCAAAATTTCATTCTTTTTCATGGCTGAGTAGTATTCCATTATATATATATAATGAATATATGATATAATTAATAGTATAATAATTAATACTAATCAATATAACATAATTATAAAAATTAATATTATAATAATATATATTATAACTATACAATATATTATATGTATATATCAAATATTATATCATACATGATATATAGTATATATAAATATTATAATACAATACATAATATATAATACATAAAATATATGATATATGTTATATATAAAATATTATAATATTTATACTATATTTATATATAATATTATATATTATAATTATGTAATATAATTATATATTGTTCCTTGACTTCATACTATACTACCAAGCTAAAGCAATAGAAACAATTTTGTACTGGCACAAAAACAAAGACATAGATCAATGGAACAGAAGAGAAAGTCCAGGAATAAATCCATGCACTTATGGTCAATTAATCTATGACAAAGGTGGCAAGAGTATACAATGGAGAAAAGACAGTCTCTTCAATAAGTAGTGCTGAGAAAACTGGACAGCTACCTGTAAAAGAATGAAACTAGAACACTCTCTAACACCATATACAAAATAAACTCAAAATGGATTAAAGACCTAAATGTAAGACCAGTTACTGTAAATCTCCTAGAGGAAAGTATAGGTACAACACTCTTTGACATAAATTACAGCAATATTTTTTTGAATCCCTCTCCAAATAAATGAAAGCGAAAATAAACAAATGAGATCTAATTAAACGTGTGTTTAACTTTTAATTCAGACTCCTTGATGTTCACCATAGTATTATTCTATGGCACAGAGATCATAGGACTGTTAGTTTTTCCTGGATTTCTAAGTGATTAGTTATAACAAAGACATAAGATGTCAGACAGTGTCATTGATCATGCCTCACCCTTTATCTTGGGTATAAATATTAAGTTGAAAAAAATAAATTAATAATAAATATATAATAAAAATATATTAATTATTTCATAAATTATCTTAATCAGGAACAAAATTTATATACTTCTGATCAAAATGATTGATTGACACATCAAAATACCTAGTATTTTAAATGCTAATGTTAAGAAGAGAAAATGTCATAACAATTATATACAGTTTTGATTTTCATATTGGGAATAAAGAGTATTTATACCTCCATGAAATGTTTTTATGGAAAGTGCATGCAAATGGCAGCTTAGAACCTTCCACATCACCCATCATTTAGAAACCAATCACAAAAAATTTTTAAAATTAAACTAGCCTATATTTTTAAACTACAAAATATGAATTTTAAATATTAGCTAAAGAAAAAGGGCTTTTTCTATTTTATTACCATGAATTTTAATTTCAGTACACACTTTACTATATATACCTTTGGCTCATACACCAAATCCAAAATATTATTTTTAAAAAGTTACCAACCAATCATATTTACACTTACATAATTAATTCAAAGAAAATAAAATAATGTTCTCCACTTTTAAAATGAGAAATATTAAAACTTGTCTTATATAAGGATTTTACAAATTAATTTTAAAATACAATTTTAAGAAAATATTAATTTAAATAATATTTAAACTTTAAATTACATTTATCAGATGCCATATTAAAATGATAAAATTATTTTTTAAATTCCTTACTGTGTTCAAAAATTATATATGACTCTGCAGGAAAAATCTTGGCATGCACACAAAACTGAGAAAAGATAAGTATATATGGAGTATAGTGGTTGATAAGAATGTTTTTAAGCAAAGCACTAACCCTAAATACAACAAAAATATCGTCTACTAATCCTTTTATCTTCAAGTGTTATAAAATTCACTGCTTTATATGGTGGGCTAGGTGTCTTTTGTTTGCCCCTCCAGAAGCACACTCCATCCTTCTTCTCACGCTTTCTGCCCTAGGAAGCTGTCCTATGGGGATGACATCCCAACTGCATATTCAGTGATGTGAGGTTCAGCCATGGTGGGAGTGTTTACCCCATGGAAACTCAAATATGTTAAGATTCAGAGAGATTTTTTTCCACCTTCTATCCCAAGGGCCAGTGGTTAAACATTTACCAGCATAAGGTCCTAACTCATACATATGATCAAGGCTATTTACTGCATAAATTTTCTCATAAAGTTTAAGCTGAGAATCAGCAATTTAAGTGTGTGTGTGTGTGTGTGTGTGTGTGGTGTGTAAAATTAAAAGGGAATCATGGGAATTACCTGTTGATGAGAATTCCTTCCACTCTTCTCTGGGAAGGAAAAAGAAAAAAGTTGGATTGGATAGAGTTTAAGATGAGGCACAATGAAATGGGAGCGTTCCTTAACAAATGAAATAACTTATTGTTATTTTGTAGTATATTAACTCAAGGGAACTATAGGAAAATGTAGACACTGTTAAAGGAAAAGAACATTACTTAATCTTTGTAGTATGGAAAATATAACATGGTATTCATGTCATCCATATTACTTCATCAATATTTACTGATTCAAATCCAGTTTCCCCTCCCTTCTGGAACTGAATAGTTAGAGAGTATCAATTACTTGAAGGACTATGTACAGTTATTGAACAGTTGGAAAGGACAAGAAAACAAATATTAATCAGAACTCTTAGTATTAATGCTTACTGTTGAAGAAAACACATTCCTAGAACAAAAAATGCAGATGATTTCTTGTTTTACCTCATTAACACTGAAGCTTTTTTCAAAAAAATTAATACCCTTTAGCATATAACAGATAAACAGTAACGCCAAGATTTCTTGAAGTTACAATAATGTGCTTATCAAAGAAAGAAATAACTCCAGTTAAATACTTTTCTCCTGGTAGCAAAAGCTGTAGTGAAGATATATCACAAACAGATGGTGCAGAGGATGCGAACCGGCTGGATGATGGGAGGACAATATTGCTAAACCAGAATAAATTCCTGCTTGTGCCTGAGGATGGAACTGCTCAGAGAAACAGATAAGAAGCCAACAGATTGGGGTTGGAAACACAGAGACACCTGCAATGGATCTCAAAATATTAGAAAAGGTCGAAGATGGAATTGAGTTGTAAAGATATGTCAAAAAGAGGTAGTCAGTCACATTCTTACTGTGATTGTAATGTAATGGCAAGCCCAAGGAACTCTTTAGAGCCATACAATCCTGCAAAGCTTAGATAAATGCGCATCTACAAATTCCACCAAGCACTCCACACAGTTTCTACAAGCCAGGATTACTTAACATATGGCATGTGGGCATGCAGACCCTTTTATATGTGTAGATCTATACGCAAAAAGGAGGAGGGATGTGGAATTGAAATGTGATAATTGTCCTTTTGTGTTTGTTCTTTTGAGTGTGCCTGTGTGCATTAAGGACTGATGTGGATGAAAAAGGGAGTAAGGAGGCAGGAGGCCTGATTCACTCTAATCATCTGCTTGTTGACCACAGTAGTGAAGAATCAGATACTTGTGTGTATTGACCTTTCCCTTAATGAAGTACAAAGCTAGTGAAAGGTAAATAATGTTCAGTTGTGCTCAGGTTTAAGTAACACAGTATCAGTACAGTTTTAGATGGATTAAGTGTGAGAGATATACATTGTTTGCATGATTTAGCATACAATTTAATTTTTTGAACTACAAATGTACAGAATGGAGATTTGAGATTTATTTCACCATGAATTCAACAACTGAATATAACTTAAAACTTAAGTTATATTAATATAACTTAATATAACTTTATATATTTTATTTTAAAAATATTTTGGACTGAAAGCCTCAAGCAATACGGTTTAATTAAAAAAGCATAAGGCTATAACTACCTCACTTAGATTATTTATCCTCCCACTGACAACCGTATCTTAAATTATGTTATGATTCTATTCATCAAAATCCCTGATTTAAAAAAAATGTACCTTAGTGGACATCAATATGTTTTATAACCCTTCCGTGCCTATTTGAAAATGAAAAACACTGTTAAGTTCGTATTTGGAGAAATTGGAAGAAGAAAATTTCCAGAGGCAGAGTCTGACAAAATGAATCATGAAAACAATCTGTTTTTAAGTATAAGATAATTTTAAAAGCCTAAAGATTGGTGAGGAGTGCCATGCAAAAGTGTTAATTGACTACAGTAAATATTATGTGTAAGGCATGGAGCAGTTGATGGTGGGAGTGTCAGGAACCTTTTGGTAAATAGCATTTTTATTGAAGTATAGCATGCATATAGAAAAGTGTTTGAATTATATTTACATAGCTTGATGAATTTTTAAAAATTGGAGAAACTCAGCACTTGGATTAAGAACCAGAATACTTCTAGTCCCCAAACAATTTATCTTATGCACTACTCAGTCACGACACCCACTTTTAGGGGTAACCTGTATGCTGAATTCTGACACAGTTGGTTAGTTTTGCCTGAAACATGTTCCTTTTAAAATATCTCTTCACATTCCATCCTTGCCCTCATTTTTGTGCTCATAATCATAACATTTATACAGCACTTACCATATGTCAAGAGACTACATATATTAAGTTATGCAGTCCTTAAAACAACCTTATAAAATAAGTATCATTATTGTTATTTACATTTTAGAGATGAGGAAGTTGAGGCTCAGGGTATTTAAGTAACATGTCTTGTAGTAAAAGTAGTAAAGGACAGAGCTTGGACTTCATCACTCAAACTGAAATGGAACAGGACCCTAGGTCCTTGTCCCCCCCACCACCATGTCCTCAGCTTGCCTTTTGTCCATGGAAAAACTTTAGCCAAAGAATAAGTTTAATCAGAGAAGTGAGAAAATGTAGAAACAAAGGAAAACAGTCAAAGGAGACCAAATAATAATAGTTTAGTCATTAAGCATAGTCAAGGACCTTTAGTTCCTCCTTAAGGGCTATAGATAATATTCTGAGCCATATCCTGTGAGCTGTCTTATAGATACTGAAACCCCCACCAGGTGGAAGAAGTTAACTACATGATGACCAGGCTGTAACCATAACATAAGCTGCCACAATTCCAAGAATTGGCCTCAAAGAAATGGAAACAAACTGACCCTGGAACTGAATATTAACTGTACCTAAAACAATCGAGATGACACTGGTCAGACCACCGATGACCAATTTCAAGATGACTGTCAGAGCTGACTGTATTATTTCTACATGTAGCCCCTTCCCTCTGTCTATAAAAGCTCTTGTCCCCTGATTGTTGTGGGGGGAGTCGGCCTTTGGACAGGCATCCGCCCTCCCCTCGAGTTGCTAGCCTCCAAAATAAAGCAACCTTTCCTTTCCTACCAACACTTGTCTCTCGATAATTGGCTTTCGAGTGGTGAGCAGCCTGACCTGGGTTCGGTAAAAAAACTTTAGGACATAATGTCCTAAGGACACCCACCTTGATTTTTATTGATTTACACAAGAGTATGTTTTACTCCTACAAAGCTTTAATTTCTTTGGGAAAAAATATTTCTCAATGCAAGGCACAGAGGCTAAAATATTGATTGTCACAGCATCTGCCTTCATAGATAGATAGATAAATAGATAGATAGATAGATAGATAGATAGATAGATAGATAGATAGATAGGTAGATAGATAAATTTCACTGCAGAGTTTGTTTGAATATATGAGAGAACACATTGTTGGAGAAAGATTCACATAAGTTTTCTGTTGAGAATCACTGCAGCACCAAGTCACTATTACTGAAGGGAACCTATATATGTTGAGACAGAAAAAGAATGGTTGAGAAAGACTGATCTTACAGGGGAGAATAACATATTAGAGTCACCTTAGGTACAATTCAAACTCTGAATTCTATGACAGGATGTAAAAGAAGTATAATATAGCTCAATGAAGTGAGCAATTAGTTCTGTTGGGATGGGTGTGGGTAGATTCAGGAAGTCTTCAAAAAAACAGAAATTATTTTTTGCTAGTCCTGGAAAAAATAATAGTGTTAAAAGTAGAAAGAGCATCTGAAGCAGAGTATATTAGTACACTCAGGCACATAGGACCACAGTTTGGGATACTGCAAGTAGTAGGTGAGGTTTTAAAGAAATGCAGTGGAAAATATAGAAAGATCCATGGTAAGGGTTTGGCCTTTCAGACCATAGATTGCAAACAGGTGACCTTTTTAAACTAAAAGAGGGTCATGTCTAAATGCAATATAGCATTCTGAATCAAATCTTGGAATTGAAAAGAGACCCAAGTGAAAAACTGGTGAAACCCAGGTAAAGTCTAGAGTTTAGGTCATAGTAATATACCAGTTTTAATCTCTTAGTTTTGATGAATAAACTGTAGTTTTATAAGATGTTAACATTAGGGGGGGAATGAAGGATGAATGAAGGATAAAAGAATTTTCTATATTATTTATGCAACTTTTCTGTAAATCTAAATTTATTCCAAAATTAAAAGTTTATTAAAAACTAAAAAGATATTTAGATGTCAAGGAGAGAGCTTCTCCATTTTGCCCTTTCCACTTCCAACCATTCCTTGGGCACATACTTGCTTGCTGAATGGCCACTTGCGGAGGAAAAGAGCAGAAGAGTTTCCTTGTTGCCTCCTTACTGAGAGGAGGCAATAAGGAAACTTTATGTAGCTGCTGAATCCTAATTAGTTTGTTCCGTCCCACCTTCTCCATCACTCTGCCTCAAGGAGAGTAAGTCTTAAAAAGAGGAATGTGTTTGTCTCAATCAGCTCTAGCTGCTATAACAAAATACCATAGACTGGGTAACTCAAACAACAGATATTTATTTCTCACAGTTCTAAAGACTAGAAGTTCAAGATTGAGATGCCGGCAGGATTGGTATCTGTTGAGGGTCTCTCCTTGGCTTGCATCCTCCTATGGCCTTTCCTCAGTGTGTGTGGGTAGAGAGAGAGCAAACTCTATGGTCTCTTTTTAAAAAGGCATTAATCTCATCATGAGGCCCTCATTCCTCATTACCTTAGCTGAACCTAATTACCTCCCAAAGGTCCCATCTCCACATACTATCAAATCGGAGGTTAGGGCTTCAATATATGAATTTGGGAGGAACACAATTCAGTCCATAACAGTGTTAGAGGGAAGCTTACTTGGCAAATGGAAATGGATTACCTGATGGTAAGGAGCAGTCCCATCTACTCCAAACTTGCAAAACAAGCAATAGCTGATACCTAAGTATTCTCTCCTCCTGTCAAGTGTCCAGGTTGGGAAACATGAACACACAGGGAAAAATAAAAAGATGTTTGAGGAGTACAACCAAAAGAAACAGAATTAATGAACTAGAAAAAATATAAACATAATCATCTTTTATATTGAATAACTCTATAATTGGTGAAGTGAATAAGATGCAGGTGAGCTAATCCCAAGCACACACCCATGACAGTCTATTGCAAAATTGTGTAGATTCATGTATACACAAAAAGACCTAAGGGGACAGTTAGGTTTCTACAAAGCCTGATGTGACGCTCTCTGTCAGATATTATCTTCCGTAACTATATATCTCCCCAGTGGAGATTTTTGAAGTTTTCAAGCTCATATATTCGAGTTGCAAATTACTCCGTGAAGTGTACTGACTATACTCAACTCACTTTGAAATACTTAGATAAGTAAATACTATTAGTATATCCAAGCATTGCTTATTCCTAATGCTTCTATCAATATGAACCTACCAATAACATTTGTTAATACAGTGGCCATAGAGATAAAAGATTTAACTGCAATTGATAAGTTGCAACAGATATATAGAAGTTTACTTATAATAAATACAAAATCGCTTCTCTTCAGGCAAACATGGAACATTCATAAAAATCAAACTAAGCCACAAAGGAGTCCTTAATATCCAAAAATAATCATCTTACATCCTATGTTCTTTAAAGACAATGTAGTAGTATATTAAACTGAGAAAGAACTAAAAACGTCTTTCTGCTTGGAAACTAAAAATATATACCATTATATAAAAGCATAAGGCAAGGTAACAAACACTTAAAATAAAAGCAAGAAACAAACAAAATAAACCAAAAGGAACATGTCAAAATAAATATAGAGAAGAAAACAGTGAAATCAAGAACAATAACCACACAAGAAAAAACAAACAAGTAAGAAAATTGGAAGATAGTGTTTGAAAATGTTAATAAGATTTTGAATTTTTGGCAAAGCTGATCAAGCAAAGAATAAAATAAAGCAAAAAGAAAAATCAGAATGGAAGAATGGATATTACTTCAGAGAGAATAATTATCAAAAAGCTAAAAGATATCATGAATAACTGCATAATAGTATAGTATATTTGGAAACCTATATCAAATGGATAATTTTCTGGGAAAATATATAATTTCAATATTGGAATAAGAGTTAAAAAAAAACTGAATAGATCAGGGACTATGGATTTCACAATTCCAGAGCATAAAAGAAATGGTAATAATAATAGCCAATATTGGTGTAACATTTACATATGCCAAGCATTGTTTCAAGCCCTTTATGTATATTATTATATTCCTTCCCAACAATTCTAAGCATTAGACATTACAATTGTTTCCATTTTACAGATAGGAAATTGGAGACACTAATTGGTAAGTAAGGTGCCCAAGATCATGCAGCCAACACTAGGCAAAAACGTGATTTTATGGCTTGATGTCATTTCAGAGTCACCTTTGCAAATAGTCTATAATCCTAAATTGAAATATCTTATATTATCGATTCTAAAATTCTAAATTTTCACATTTTAATATCTCCAAAATCAGGATGCATCTTTCACTGAGACACTTCCAATTGGCCAGGCACATTTTTTTTTTTTTTAATACATCACAGATTTAGATGTTATTCCTAGTGTCATTAAATAGAAAAAGATTGCAGTTATCAACATTTCAGTCAACAAATCATTTGAGGGAGAAATATGAGTCCTGGCTGTTTATTGAAAAGTTTTTGTTGAGACTGTCTAATAAACTCATAAATTGTTAGCCTCAGAATTTGCAGAATGGACATCAGTGTCTTGGAAGAAATCATAGAGGTGAGAATGCTACATCAACAATGTGTTTGTTAGTAAAAAGGCCAATGTTGTTTTTGAAAAAATGGGCATTGATGACTCAGTCAAAGATAAATTATATGTATCCCTAAATAAATTTAAAAGAATATTTTCAAAAGATGTAAAATAAAATATTAAGGGATAAGAAATTCATTGTATCATGGCTTACTTAACAGTGTTTTTATTTTTACTTTTGCAGTAATATATAAATTAATCATACATTTTACAATTGTTGGTATCTAGGGTATAATGAAATGTGGTAATATGCAAAGACTTCAATCCACATGGCAGAGACTTCAACCAAATATCTATTACCCTTTCCTTTAATAGTTGGACTACTCTTCTTTGCTCCTCCCCTCTCTGCCTACCCCAATTTTAATCTGGGTAGGCTTAAACTAACTAAAAAATATAGTTCCTAGCATCCCTTGAAGTTAGATGAGCCCATGTGACTGCATTCAGGCTAATGTTTATAGTGAAAGTGATAGTGCTACTTATAGATTGTTCCCTTAAGGGAAAGGGTCATCTCTCTAATTTCTTTTCTCCCTTCCATGTTGACTGGAATGTGGCAGCTGCTCAAGCAGCCATTTGAGACTGAGGTGGAAGCTACATTTTGAGATTGTGGAACCATAGACAGAAGGAGTGATTAATGTGGAAAATAAGTACTAAAGAATACCCAACTGAAGAATTTCTGAGTTGTTTTTTTTTTAACATCTTTATTGGAGTATAATTGCTTTACAATGCTGTGTTAGTTTCTGCTTTATAACAAAGTGAATCAGTTATACATATACATATGTTCCCATATCTCTTCCCACTTGCGTCTCCCTCCCTCCCACCTTCCCTATCCCACCCCTCTAGGTGGTCACAAAGCACTGAGCTAATCTCCCTGTGCTATGCGACTGCTTCCCACTAGCTATCTATTTTACATTTAGTAGTGTATATATGTCCATGACACTCTCTCACCCTGTCACATCTTACCCTTCCCCCTCCCCATATCCCCAAGTCCATTCTCCAGTAGGTCTGTGTCTTTATTCCCGTCTTGCCACTAGGTTCTTCATGACCTTTTTTTTTTTTTTTCCTTAGATTTCATATATATGTATTAGCATACTGTATTTGTTTTTCTCTTACTGACTTACTTCACTCTGTATGACAGACTCTAACTCCATCCACCTCACTACAAATACCTCCATTTCGTTTATTTTTATGGCTGAGTAATATTCCATTGTATATATGTGTCACATCTTCTTTATCCATTCATGCAATGATGGACACTTAGGTTGCTTCCATGTCCTGGCTATTGTAAATAGAGCTGCTATGAACATTTTGGTACATGACTCTTTTTGAATTATGGTTTTCTCAGGGTATATACCCAGTAGTGGGATTGCTGGGTCATATGGTAGTTCTATTTTTAGTTTTTCAAGGAACCTCCATACTGTTCTCCATAGTGGCTGTATCAATTTACATTCCCACAACAGTGCAAGAGTGTTCCCTTTTCTCCACTCCCTCTCCAGGATTTATTGTTTCTAGATTTTTTGATGATGGCCATTCTGACCAGTGTGAGATGATATCTCATTGTAGTTTTGATTTGTATTTCTCTAATGATTAATGATGTTGAGCATTCTTTCATGTGTCTGTTGGCAATCTGTATATCTTCTTTGGAGAAATGTCTATTTAGGTCTTCTGCCCATCTTTGGATTGGGTTGATTGTTTTTTTGTTATTGAGGTGCATGGACTGCTTGTAAATCTTGGAGATTAATCCTTTGTCAGTTGCTTCATTTACAAATATTTTCTCCCATTTTGACGGTTGTCTTTTGGTCTTGTTTATGGTTTCCTTTGTTGTGCAAAAGCTTTTAAGTTTCATTAGGTCCCATTTGTTTATATGTGTTTTTATTTCCATTTCTCTAGGAGCTGGGTCAAAAAGGATCTTGCTGTGATTTATGTCATAGAGTGTTCTGCCTATGTTTTCCTCTAAGAGTTTGATAGTGTCTGGACTTACATTTAGGTCTTTAATCCATTTTGAGTTTATTTTTGTGTATGGTGTTAGGGAGTGTTCTAATTTCATACTTTCACATGTACCTGTCCAGTGTTCCCAGCACCACTTATTGAAGAGGCTGTCTTTTCTCCACTGTATATGCTTGCCTCCTTTATCAAAGATAAGGTGACCATATGTACATGGGTTTATCTCTGGGCTTTCTATCCTGTTCCATTGATCTATGTTTCTCTTTTTGTGCCAGTACCATACTGTCTTGATTACTGTAGCTTTGTAATATAGTCTGAAGTCAGGGCGCTTGATTCCTCCAGCTCCATTTTTCGTTCTCAAGATTGCTTTGGCTATTCGGGGTCTTTTGTGTTTCCATACAAATTGTGAAATTTTTTGTTCTAGTTCTGTGAAAAATGCCAGTGGTAGTTTGATAGGGATTGCATTGAATCTGTAGATTACTTTGGGTAGTAGAGTCATTTTCACAATGTTGATTCTTCCAATCCAAGAACATGGTATATCTCTCCATCTATTTGTATCATCTTTAATTTCTTTCATCAGTGTCTTATAATTTTCTGCATACGGGTCTTTTGTCTCCTTAGGTAGGTTTATTCCTAGATATTTTATTCTTTTTGTTGCAATTGTAAACGAGAGTGTTTTCTTAATTTCACTTTCAGATTTTTCATCATTAGTGTATAGGAATGCAAGAGACTTCTGTGCATTAATTTTGTATCCTGCTACTTTACCAAATTCATTGATTAGCTCTAGCAGTTTTCTGGTAGCATCTTTAGGATTCTCTATGTATAGTATCATGTCATCTGCTAACAGTGACAGCTTTACTTCTTCTTTTCTGATTTGGATTCCGTTTATTTCTTTTTCTTCTCTGATTTCTGTGGCTAACACTTCCAAATCTATGTTGAATAATAGTGGTGAGAGTGGGCAACCTTGTCTTGTTCCTGATCTTAGTGGAAATGGTTACAGTTTTTCACCATTGAGGACAATGTTGGCTGTGGGTTTGTCATATATGGCCTTTATTATGTTGAGGAAAGTTCCCTCTATGACTACTTTCTGCAGGGCTTTTATCATAAATTGGTGTTGAATTTTGTCAAAAGCTTTCTCTGCATCTATTGAGATGATCATATGGTTTTTCTCCTTCAATTTGTTAATATGGTGTATCACGTTGATTGATTTGCGTATATTGAAGAATCCTTGCATTCCTGGAGTAAACCCCACTTGATCATGGTGTATGATCCTTTTAATGTGCTGTTGGATTCTGTTTGCTAGTATTTTGTTGAGGATTTTTGCATCTATGTTCATCAGTGATATTGGCCAGTAGTTTTCTTTCTTTGTGACATCTTTGTCTGGTTTTGGTATCAGGGTGATGGTGGCCTCGTAGAATGAGTTTGGGAGTGTTCCTCCCTCTGCTATATTTTGGAAGAATTTGAGAAAGATACGTGTTAGTTCTTCTCTAAATGTTTGATAGAATTTGCCTGTGAAGCCATCTGGCGCTGGGCTTTTGTTTGTTGGAAGATTTTTAATCACAGTTTCAATTTCAGTGCTTGTGATTGGTCTGTTCATATTTTCTATTTCTTCCTGGTTCAGTCTTGGAAGGTTGTGCATTTCTAAGAATCTGTCCATTTCTTCCAGGTTGTCCATTTTATTGGCATAGAGTTGCTTGTAGTAATCTCTCATGATTGTTTGTATTTCTGCAGTGTCAGTGGTTACTTCTCCTTTTTCATTTCTAATTCTATTGATTTGAGTCTTCTCCCTTTTTCTCTTGATGAGTCTGGCTAATGGTTTATCAATTTCGTTTATCTTCTCAAAGAACCAGCTTTTAGTTTTATTGATCTTTGCTATTGTCTCCTTCATCTCTTTTTCATTTATTTTTGATTTGATATTTATGATTTCTTTCCTTCTGCTAGCTTTGGGGTTTTTTTGTTCTTTTTCTTTAATTGCTTTAAGTGCAAGATCAGGTTGTTTATTTGAGATGTTTCCTGTTTCTTGATGTAGGCTTGTATTGCTATAAACTTCCCTCTTAGAACTGCTTTTGCTGCATCCCATAGGTTTTGGTTCGTCGTGTCTCCATAGTCATTTGTTTCTAGGTATTTTTTGATTTCCCCTTTGATTTCTTCAGTGATCACTTGGTTATTAAGTAGTGTATTGTGTAGCCTCCATATGTTTGTGTTTTTTACAGATCTTTTCCTGTAATTGATATCTAGTCTCATAGCGTTGTGGTCGGAAAAGATACTTGATACGATTTCAATATTCTTAAATTTACCAAGGCTTGATTTGTGACCCACGATATGATCTATCCTGGAGAATGTTCCATGAGCACTTGAGAAAAATGTGTATTCTGTTGTTTTTGGGTGGAATGTCCTATAAAAATCAATTAAGTCCATCTTGGTTAATGTATCATTTAAAGCTTGTATTTCCTTATTTATTTTCATTTTGGATGATCTGTTCATTGGTGAAAGTGGCGTGTTAAAGTCCCCTACTATGATTGTGTTACTGTCAATTTCCCCTTTTATGGCTGTTTGTTAGTATTTGCCTTATGTATTGAGGTGCTCCTATGTTGGGTGCATAAATATTTACAATTGTTATACCTTCTTCTTTGATCGATCCCTTGATCATTATATAGTGTCCTTCTTTGTCTCTTGTAATAGTCTTTATTTTAAAGTCTATTTTGTCTTATATGAGAATTGCTACTCCAGCTTTCTTATTATTTCCATTTTCATGGAATATCTTTTTCCATCCCCTCACTTTCAGCCTGTACGTGTCCCTAGGTCTGAAGTGGGTCTCTTGTAGACAGCATATATATGGGTCTTGTTTTTGTATCCATGCAGCCAGTCTGTGTCTTTTGGTGGGAGCATTTAATCCATTTACGTTTAAGGTAATTATCGATATGTATGTTCCTATTCCCATTTTCTTAAATGTTTTGGGTTTGTTATTGTAGGTGTTTTCCTTCTCTTGTGTTTCTTTCCTAGAGAAGTTCCTTTAGCATTTGTTGTAAAGTTGGTTTGGTGGTGCTGAACTCTCTCAGCTTTTGCTTGTCTGTAGAGGTTTTAATTTCTCCATCAAATCTGAATGAGATCCTTGTGGGGTAGAGTAATCTAGGTTGTAGTTTTTTCTCCTTCATCACTTTAAGTATATCCTGCCACTCCCTTCTGGCTTGCAGAGTTTCTGCTGAAAGATCAGCTGTTAACCTTATGGGGATTCCCTTGTGTGTTATTTGTTGTTTTTCCCTTGCTGCTTTTAATATGTTTTCTTTATATTTAATTTTTGATAGTTTGATTAATATGTGTCTTGGCGTGTTTCTCCTTGGATTTATCCTATATGGGACTCTCTGTGCTTCCAGGACTTGATTAACTATTTCCTTCCTCATATTAGGGAAGTTTTCAAGTATAATCTCTTCAAATATTTTCTCAGTCCCTTTCTTTTTCTCTTCTTCTTCTTGGACCCCTATAATTCGAATGTTGGTGCGTTTAATGTTGTCCCAGAGGTCTCTGAGACTGTCCTCAGTTCTTTTCATTCTTTTTTCTTTATTCTGCTCTGCAGTAGTTATTTCCACTATTTTATCTTCCAGGTCACTTATCCGTTCTTCTGCCTCAGTTATTCTGCTATTGATCCCATCTAGAGTATTTTTAATTTCATTTATTGTGTTTTTCACTGCTGCTTGGTTCCTCTTTAGTTCTTCTACGTCCTTGTTAAATGTTTCTTGCATTTAGTCTATTCTATTTCCAAGATTTTGGGTCATCTTTACTATCATAATTCTGAATTTTTTTTCAGGTAGACTGCTTATTTCCTCTTCATTTGTTAGGTCTGGTGTGTTTTGACCCTGCTCCTTCATCTGCTGTGTGTTTTTCTGTCTTCTCATTTTGCTTATCTTACTGTGTTTGGGGTCTCCTTTTCACAGGCTGCAGGTTTGTAGTTTCTGTTGTTTTTGGTATCTGTCCCCAGTGGCTAAGGTTGGTTCAGTGGGTTGTGTAGGCTTCCTGGTGGAGGGAACTAGTGCCTGTGTTCTGGTGGATGAGGTTGGATCTTGTCTTTCTGGTGGGCACGTCCACGTCTTGTGGTGTGTTTTGGGGTGTCTGTGGCCTTATTATGATTTTAGGCAGCCTCTCTGCTAATGGATGGGGCTGTGTTCCTGTCTTGCTAGTTGTTTGGCATAGGGTGTCCAGCACTGTAGTTTGCTGGTCGTTGAGTGAAGCTGGGTCTTGATGTTGAGATGGAGATCTCTGAGAGATTTTCGCCATTTGGTATTACGTGGAGTTGGGAGGTCTCTTGTGGACCAGTGTCCTGAAGTTGGCTCTCCCACCTCAGAGGCACGGCCCTGATGCCTGGCTGGAGCACCAAGAGCCTTTCATCCACACGGCTCAGAATAAAAGTGAGAAAAAATAGAAAGAAAGAAAGAAAGAGGATAAAATAAAATAAAATAAAATAAAGCTATTATAATAAAAAATACGAAAAAAATTATTAAGAAAAAATCCATTAGGAAAATTTTTTTTTTTAATTTTTAAAAGTAAATTTATTGTTTTATAATAAAAAATACAAAAAATTATTAAGAAAAAAATTTATTAAGAAAAAATATTTTAATTTTTTAAAAATAAAAAACTTATTAAGAATAAAATTTTTTTTAATTTTTTAAAATAAAAAATAAGGGAAAAATTATTAAGAGAAAATTTATTAAGAAAAAAAATTTTTTAAGTAAAAAAAAAAAAAAAATGGACAGATCGAAATCTAAGACAAATGGTGAAAGCAAAGCTATACAGAGAAAATCTCACCCAGAAGCATACACATATACACTCACAAACAAACGAAAAGGGGAAAAATTAATATATCTTGCTCCCAAAGTCCACCTCCTGAATTTGGGATGATTCGTTGTCTATTCAGGTATTTAACAGATGCAGGTACATCAAGTTGTTTGTGGAGCTTTAATCCGCTGCTTCTGAAGCTGCTGGGAGATATTTCCCTTTCTCTTCTTTGTTCGTACAGCTCCCAGGGTTCAGCTTTGGATTTGGACCCGCCTCTGCATGCAGGTCGCCTGAGGGCATCTGTTCTTCACTCACACAGGACGGGGTTAAAGGAGCAGCTGATTTGGGGACTGTGGCTCACTCAGGCCGGGGGTAGGGAGGGGTACGGATGTGGGGTGAGCCTGCGGCGGCAGAGGCCAGGGTGACGTTGCACCAGCCTGAGGCGTGCCATGCGTTCTCCCGGGGAAGTTGTCCCTGGATCACGGGAGCCTGGCAGTGGTGGGTTGCACAGGCTCCCAGGAGGGGCGGTGTGGATAGTGACCTGTGCTCACACACAGGCTTCTTGGTGGTGGCAGCAGCAGCCTTAGCATCTCATGGCCATCTCTGGGGTCCGCTCTGTTAGCCGCGGCTCGCGCCCGTCTCTGGAGCTCGTTTAGGCGGCACTCTGAAGCCCCTCTCCTTGCGCACCGTGAAACAAAGAGGCAAGAAAAAGTCTCTTGCCTCTTCGGCAGCTGCAGACTTTTTCCCAGACTCTCTCCTGGCTAGTTGTGGTGCACTAACCCCTTCAGGCTGTGTTCAGGCCGCCAACCCCAGTCCTCTCCCTGCGATCTGACAGAAGCCCGAGCCTCAGCTCCCAGCCCCGCCCGCCCAGGCAGGTGAGCAGACAAGCCTCTCGGGCTGGTGAGCACCAATCCTCTGTGCGGGAATCTCTCCGCTTTGCCCTCTGCACCCCTGTGGCTGTGCTCTCCTCCGTGGCTCCGAAGCTTCCCCCCTCCGCCACCCGCAGTCTCTGCCCGTGAAGGGGCTTCCTAGTGTGTGGAAACCTTTCCTCCTTCACAGCTCCCTCCCACTGGTGCAGGTCCTGTCCCTATTCTTTTGTCTCTGTTATTTCTTTTTTCTTTTGCCCTACCCAAGTACGTGGGGAGTTTCTTGGTTTTTGGGAGGTCTGACGTCTTCTGCCAGCGTTCAGTGGGTGTTCTGTAGGAGCAGTTCCACGTGTAGATGTATTTCTAATGTATCTGTGGGAAGGAAGGTGATCTCCGCGTCTTACTCTTCCGCCATCTTCTCCTCTCTTCCTGAGTTTTTGAATGGAGAAAAAGTGAAGACTTGTATTTTTTCCTAGAAAGCTAGATTTTGTCTAGAGTTTATTTGTTAATTAGTATTGATGCATTATGAAATTATTATCAAAAGCATAAGAAACCAATAAATATATTTTCAAAGAAAGATATTTTCTAAAAAACAAAATTCTTTACTTTGGTTACACAGAAAACAGACTAAGGTTGCAATCATAACCACTAAATTGTTATTCTAATAAAAACACAACAGCTTACCTTTATATCTTCCCCAGATTGAATTATGAAAACTAAAAATCTGATGCCTTGTGATGCATTTTTTTTGAGATATGGGAGGAAGAATCCCTTTAAAATGAAACATTTTTTCTCAATGTTGTAAATTATAGGTGTAATTATTATTAAATTTGGCAAACTTGTGTATGGTGTGTATGTAGGTGTGTGGGTGTGTGCACAAACATGCATGTGAGTGAGTGTAAGAGATAGCTATAATTTTATAATAGTTTTAAAAATAGAACCTTTTTATATCCCCCTCCACCAAAGAAAGTGTGTTGTTTTATAACATATCTTTAGGAAATGAGGTGTAAGATTTTAGTAAAGAGATTATCTTGACAAAATTAGAGTTCGGTCACTTTCACGTTCCCACTTGGAATGTTATAAATTCTCAAGAGAGATGACCTTTTCATTTGGTGCCAGTTATTGGCTAATATGAGAAATTAGTGGATGAAGAATTACATAAAAAGTACATAAGTTTAATAGGCAAAACTCTGCCAAACCATTATGACATGCCAGTGAATTACCTTGTCCCTTAAATTAATTATTGCAAAAAAGGAACTGATTTTTATTTGCCTCTGCATATTTTAGAGCAGAAATGGTAACAGCTTTATATAAAAGTATAACTATTTCTATAAATATAACTGTTTTTAGGGATCATATTACTATTAGCTATTTTAATAATATTTGTCATGTTACCTGCATTGTGCTAGGACTGGTGATAGGGACTTTGCATACACTTATGTTAATCTTTTTATCTAACAGTGAGTGAGGTATTATAATCCCTTTTTCAAAAAGATAAAACTGAGGTACATAGAAATTAACTTGCTCAGGGTCATTCCAATAGTAAATGATAGAGATAGGATTAAAAATCCAGTCTGTTTGATTCCAAATCAAATCTTTTTCTAGAAGAAAAAGACATCACAGATTCATGTTTTGACCGAAAGGCAAATATAGAAGATATGAGGAATTTTAGTGTATTTAAAATGATAAAGGGTATTCTAGATTGAGTAAAATACTTGAGGATTATTTAGCCAATATACAAAACATATACATAGAAGAATATTTATTTAATGCTGCCTAAATATTATCTCAGTCTAACTTTTTTATACATTTAACTATACATATTATGTTTTCTGGCTATCTGAAGACAATCACTCACATATAGGCAGATAGGGTTTATACTTGTTTTAGTAATTGTCTTTCCTCTTTTGGACTTTAGGTATAAGGTACATAAATGTTTTTATTATGTGTTTACACAGACACACTTGTAGATATTAAAATAACAGGTGATTCTATTTATTTTCTAGAATTTTATCAAAAGAAAGTACCTTATGTAAGAAAGGGTAATTGACATTAGTATGGACTTAGTTTTATTGAAAAAAGAAATTTCTTCAAAGATAGTTCAAACTATCTGGGAATAGAGGACATAGCTGAAAGCTAATACAGCCCATTTAAAGTAATTTGACTTTCACTGAGTACATTCAAATGACTTTTAAGATTACAAAACCTGCCTTGTTTTGCCAAGGACAAATGAATGGCCTGCTATTCAACCAACTGTGTTGTTTCATATAAGAATTAACATCCCTCCTCCTAAATCATTCGCTTATAAAATTAAAGACAGTTTTTTGGCAGAAATTAACTGAGGCTCCAGGTGATGTCTCTCTGCATTTTTATTGACACTATAATTAAAACTACCGCTAGTAATCAGAACACTACATTAAAAAATAAATGTCATAGGTAACTATCTAGGGTTTAAAAGGTCTATGCTTTTCTGCTTATAATAACAGGTAGAAAAATTTTATCAAGGAATTCTTATATTCATTGATGATTTTTCAAATATTAATGGCTCTTGCTATCCGTAATTCTTCAGGAAAAATGGTTAGTCTTCTCATACTATATTAACATTTTATATTTGTGCTTTATATCAAGATAACCAAAAAAAATCCTCTCTTCCATCAGTTTTTTAATAGACTTTATTTTTAGAGCATTTTTACATTCACAGAAAAAAGTACTAGAGAGTTCCTATATGTTTCCAGGACATCATATGCACAACCCCCACAGCTGACCATCAAGATCCTCCACCATAGTGGTGCATTTGTTACAACTGATGAACGTACTTTGACATACCATTATCACCCAAAGTCCATAGTTCATATTAGGAGTCCTCTTTGGTGTTGTACATTCTATGGGTTTTAAAAAATGTATAATGACATATACCCACCATTATAGTATAATATGGAATAGTTACACTGACCTAAAAATCCTCTGTGCTCTGCCTATCCATCCCCCTCTCACAGTTAACTTCTGGAAATCATTGATCTTTTACTACCTCCATAGTTTTGTCTTTTCCAAAATGTCATATAGTTGAATCATATAGTATATAGTCTTTTCAGATTGGCTTCTTTGACTTAGTAATATGAATTTAAGATTCTTCCACGTCTTTTCATGGCTTGACAGCTCATGTCTTTTTATCACTGCATAATATAACGTTGTCCAGATATATTACATTCACCCACTGAAGGGCAGCTTGGTTGCTTCCAAATTTTGGCAATTATGAATTAAGCTTATTTAAACACTTGTGTGCAGATTTCTGTGTGGAAATAAATTTTCAGCTCACTTGGGTGAATACCAAAGAGTGTGATAGTTGAATCATTAAGTTAAGAGAATGTTTATTTTGTAAGAAACTGCCCAACTCCCATCCAAAGTGGCTATACCACCTTGCATTCTCACCAAAAGTAAATGAAAGTTCCTGTCACTCCATATCCTTGCCAACATTTGGTGTTATCATTGTTTTGGCTTTTGGCTGTTTTGAAAGGTGTGCAGTGGTATCTTGGTTTGGTTTTTGAAGTCTCAATTCCTTTTTCAAATATTTCCACATTCAAAGTTTATCTTTTCTAATGATAGAGGCTGCAAGTAAAATGTTGTCAATTGTTATCAAAATTTTAAGACAAGATAAAGAACCTGGTGTTAAATTGTCTCAAGTTTTCAGAGTACAGATAACTCCTTTCCAGTAAAACATCATGGTTAAAAACAAAGCCAATGAAACCATAATGCCTAAGTGCAAAAAGCACATGCACCAGGTGCAGTCATGTAATTTTGGACAATCAAACCCTCTAAGCCTCAGTTTTGTTATCTGCAAAACAAAAATAATATAGTGCTAACATCATAGAGTTATGGATATAATTAAATGAGTTAATATAGGTAAAGTATTTAGAATTGTGCCACAAATAGTGTGCATTTATTAAATATTAGATATTGTTTTTATTGTTGTGTATATTACAAAGCATAGAACTACTCAGAAAGTTGTTGAACTTATACTGTTAAATAATCAATTCTAATACTAAACCCGATAACGAAACAAAATAAGACTATAGTACAAAATTCACAAGTAAATAGATTCCTTAGATAGATAATGAAGGAAATAATAATTACTATTACATTGATTAAATTAATATTAATTAATAGATAATTCAAGAATATTACAAAAGTCTTCCACTGCCATACAGTAGCTTTTTACCTTAAACTCAAAGATAACTAAATATTAGACAAGTTAAAACGACAAAAAGTTTACAATTTGTATGGAAACACAAAAGGCCCCAAATAGCCAAAGCAATCTTGAGAAAAAAAAAAAATGGAGCTGGAAGAATCAGGCTCCCTGACATAAGACTATACTACAAAATCTACAATAATCAAGACAGTTTGGTACTGGTACAAGAACAGAAGTATAGATCAATGAAACAAGATAGAAAGTCCAGAGATAAACCCATGCACCTATGGTCAACTAATCTATGACAAAGGAGGCAAGAATATACAATGGAGAAAAGACAGTCTCCTCAATAAATGGTGTTGGGAGAACTGGACAGCTACACGTAAAAGAATGAAATTAGAACACTTCCTAACACCATACACAAAAATCAACTCAAAATTGTTTAAAGACCTAAATGTAAGACTGGATACTATAAAACTCTTAGAAGAAAACATAAGTAGAACACTCTCTAACATAAGTTGCAGCAAGATATTTTTTGATCCACCCCCCAGAGTAATGAAAATAAAAGCAAAAATAAATAAATGGGACCAAATTAAACTTAAAGGCTTTTGCACAGCAAAGGAAACTATAAACAAAATGAAAAGACAACCCACGGAATGGGAGGAAATATTTGCAAACTAAGCAACCGACAAGGGATTAATTTCCAAAGCATACAAACAGCTCATGCAGCTCAACCAAAAAACAAACAACCCAATCAAAAAATGGGCAGAAGATCTAAGTAGACATTTGTCCAAAGAAGACATACAGATGGCTAAAAAGCACATGAAAAGATGCTCAACATCACTAATTATTAGAGAAATGCAAATCAAAACTACAATGAGGTATCACCTCACACCGATCAGAATGGTCATCATCAAAATCTACAAACAATGAATGCTGGAGAGGGTGTGGAGAAGAGAGAACCCTCCTACACTGTTGGTGGGAATGAAAGTTGGTACAACCACTATGGAGAACTGTATGGAGGTTCCTTAAAAAACTAAATAGAGAACTACCATATGACTAGGTCCCATTTGTTTACTTTTATATTTATTTTCATTACTCTAGGAGGTGGGTCAAAAAAGATCTTTCTTTGATTTATGTCAAACTAACACAACATTGTAAAGCAACTATCACCTAATTAAAAAAAAAAAAGTTATCATATGATCCATCAATCCCACTCCTGATCATGTATCTGGAGAAAACTCTAATTCAAAAAGATACTTGCACCCTAATGTTCATTGCAGCACTATTTACAATAGCCAAGACATGGAAGTAACCTAAATGTCCATCTACAGATGAATGGATAAAGAAGATATAGTACATATATAGAATGGAATATTACCCAACCATAAAAAAGAACAAAATAATGCCATTTGCAGCAACATGGATGGACCTAGAGATTGTCATACTGAGTGAAGTCAGTCAGACAGAGAAAGACAACTATATGATACTGTTTATATGTGGAATCAAAAAAATGTTACAAATGAACTTATTTAAAAAACAGAAAGAGTCGCAGATGTAGAAAACAAATTTCTGGTTACCAGAGAGGAAAGGGGGAAATAAATTGGGAGATTGGGATTGACATATTCACACTACTATATGTAAAACAGATAACTAATAAGGACCTACTGTATTACACAGGGAACTCTATACTCAATACTCTGTAATGACATAAATAGGAAAATAATCTAAAAAAGAGTGGATATATGTATATATGTATAACTGATTCACTTTGCTGTACACTTGAAACTAACACAAATCAACTATACTCCAAAAAAAAATTTAAAAATAGAAATGTTAAACAGATATGTCATTTTATCATCACATTATTAGATCTAGAAAAAATTTTTAACTTAATTTAAAAAATTTAAAAATACTCTAGGGCACTCACTTAAGAAAAATACTTATTTAGAAAATTTTCCTATAAGATATTTGTGAGATTTTTAAGCTGTGAAAAATAAGGTTTAAAGAGCTATATTCAAAATTTCTAAGTGAAGAATTTCCCCAAAGAGACAGGGATCTGATGGACTTCAATCCACAGATTGGGTAGCCCATATGTGAGCAGGGATGAATCAGAAATAAACTGGTTCTTAATAAAACTGTAATCCAGTCCCAACAAAGCTAAATGTCTGATTGGATAGAGACAGTCAGCCCTTCATTCATTCTACCAATCTTCACGTAAAAGATATCCTTAGGAACCTATATGACTCCTTTATGGACAATTTCTGACGTACATCAAAAATGACTAGACGTGAAAAAGCAGATCCATTCAACCAATAGTTAGGAGGAAAAAAATATATAAGCAGAACAAGTAATCCAGAGATTGGAGTTAGCAGGGTAGGATTTTAAAATAATGTAATTAATATGTTAAAGAGAATATAGGAAAAGATAGAAAAAAATAGGTATAAAAATATGGAGACTTTCAGAAGAGAACTAAAATCTATAGTAATAAAGGAAATGGGAATTCTAAACATGAAAAATACAATGATTGATTAAGAAATTATTAGATGAGTTTTATAGCAGACTGTAGGATTCATGAATTAAAAGACAGATCAATTGAAAATTTCCATACTATAACACACAGAGAACAAAATATGGAAACAAACAAGCAGATCATAGGAGACATGTGAGAAACAGTCAAAAGATCTAAAACACATCATATTAATTAGCAAAATAGAACCAATAGATGAGATATATCTATATCTACATCTATATCTATCTTTGTCTATATATCTCTCTATATATGTATATTACATATTACTTATTATTTTTATTGTTGAATATAATTTATTACAAAGCATAGAATTACTCAGAGAGTTGTTGAAGTTGTATTGTTAAATTGTCATAATTCTAATACTAAACCTGATAAAGAAACAAAGTAAGACTACAGAAGAAAATTTACAAGTAAATAGATTACTTAGATAGATGATTCAGGATATATATGCAGGAGAAGAATATCTGAGCTCAAGCAGAGAGAAAAAATTACTCTGTCTTCTGCCTTCTTGTCTATTTAGTCCCTCAATGTAATGGGTAAGGGAAATCTTCTTTACTCAGTCTACCAATTCAAACGCTAATCTCTTCAAGAGGCGTCCTCAATACACACTCAAAAATAATGTTTACTATATATCTGGACATCTTTTAGTCCTGTCAAGTTGACACATAAAGTTAACAATCACGCACATGTAACTGGAATCTCAGAAGGGGAGGGGAGAGAGAAAATGGGGCAGAAAAATATTTGAAGAGATAAAGATTGAGAATTGTTCCAAAACGAATGAAAGTCTTCAACCCACAGATTCAAGAAATTCAGCACTCCATAAGAGAAAAAAAAACAAAGAAAACCACATATAGGAACATCATAGTTAAGCTGCTGAAAACAAAGACAAAGAAAAAATTCTGTAAAGCAGCAGGGGGAGAAAAAAAACATTTTATTCTCAAAGCAACAAAAATAATGGTGGCTGACCTTTCAATATAAACTACAAAGCCAAAACAATGAAAGTACATCTCTAAAGTTCTAGAATAAAAATTTTCTGCATAAAATTCTATACCCAGTAAAAATATCTTTCACATATACAGACAAAATAAAAACATTTTCAGACAAAGAAAAACTGAGATACTAGCACTACAATGAATTTTAAGGAAGTTCTTCAGGCAGAAGGAAAATTATCCCTGCTGGAAAGATAGAATTGAATGAAGGAAAAAAGAGCAAGATAAAGTTAAATGTATAGATGATAGTAAAGAATATTAGCTGTTAAAAACTTGTAGGATTTATGACATGTATAGAAGAAAGTTTATGACACATGAATAGAGAAAAAGGTGAGATGGAGTTAGTTGAGTTAAACTATTATAAGGTTTTTGCATTTCTTAAGAAAGGGAAAAGACATTGCTTTAGGTAGGCACCAATAAGTTGAGGAGCATATTGAAATCTTAATTACCAGTGATAAAAATACACAAGGGTGCATAATTTAAAAACTAGTATAGGAGGATAAATGCAGTATTAAAAATATTGGATTGTTCTAAGAAAAGAAAAAAATGAAGGAGTAATGCTCATAGAATAAGTGGGACAAAAACAAAACAAGGGACAAGATGGTAACTTACAAACATTTACAAAAGTAAATTGACCTCCTTGGAGAAATGACTGATTCTAGGACCGTGGCAGGGAATATACAAGATGGACCTAGACATATTCTCACAATGATGGAGATATGTCAAAGGGATACATAGCTGTCTTAAGGCGCTCCCAATGGCCAAAGCTGGAACAAAGTGAGCAAATGAAGTATAAAACAAATGAAGTATAAAGGAAATATTCATGAGACCGTACTGATAGAAATGAATGAATAAATAAAGGAAGACAATAAACAAATCTCCAACCTATAACAACTCCAAATAATTTATGTAACTACTTCACCCTCAAGGAGCTGGAGAACATGTTTCTACTCCTAAAATATGGGTTGTGCATAATGACTTCCTTTCAGAGGGTGCAGTATGGAAAGGGAGGGTGAGTAACTTTACAGTGGGGAAACCCAACAAACACTACCTTGGTCAGGTGATCAAGGTTAACATCAAGGGTGATAAGTCATGTTGGTAGTATGTACTCTTGATAGAATGACATTTTACCTCTATGATCTTCCTCCAAAAAAATAACCCTAGTGTATTCATGAGAAAGACAAATCTCAACTATGAGACATTCTACAAAATATCTAACCAGTCAGTACTCCTCAAAGCTGTCAAGGTCATAAAAATAAGGAAAACCTGAGAAACTGGCACAACTAAGAGAAGCCTAAGGAAACATGACTACTGCAGTATTCTGGATGGGATCCTGGAAAAGAAAAAGGAATTTAGGTTAAAAACTTAAAAATTGAGTAAAATATGGACTTTAGTTAATAATAGAATACCAATATTTGTTCATTAATTGTAACAAATTCATCATTCTAATGTAAGGTATTAGAAATAGGGGAAACTGTATGCGGAGTGTATGGCAACTCTCCATACTAGCTTGGCAATGTTTCTGTAAATTTAAAGCTGTTTTAAAATAAAACATTTAAAAAACTAAATTTTCTGAACACTTTAATTCAAAGGCAAATATTATCATATTCAGTAAATATATAACCACTTTATATACAAAAAGTAAATTAAGTTGAAAGAAAAGAGTGGAAAAAATGTACTCTAAATGTTATTGGATAGAAATCTTGGCTGGATGTATTACTATCAGACAAAGAAGGTTTAAGGATAAGTATATTTTTATATCAGAAAACACATATTTTGAAAAGAAAGAGTTAAAGAGGAATGTTTAATGATAAAGGCATTCTTCAACAGAAAGACATAGCAAATCTAAATTTGTATGTACCTAATATCATAGGTAATATGTATGTACCTAATATCATTAAAATATATAAAACAAAAACAGTGACAAAATTAAAAGGATAAATAGAAAACCCCACAATCTTAGCTGGAGAATTTAAAATCTTATTCAGTAAATGATAGAACAGATAAATAAAATATGTATGATTACTGATGATTTGGAAGATATATTAACCAAATTTATCTATGTAAATCTATATTTACCTATATCTATATCTACATCTACATCTACACCTACATCTCTTACTATACCTGATAACTGAATGTGTGAATACACATTCTTTACAAATGCACATGGAAATATAAATCAAGCCTTAATCAATTCCACAGAGTTTGTCATACAACATATGCTCTCTGAACACAATGGAATTAAGCTATAAATGAATAATAGAAAGGAAGCCAGAAAAATTCCATGTAACTGAATATTCAACAACACACTTCTAACCTTCATAACCTATGAATCTATGTAACCTAGCACAATGGATATCAAAACATATACCAAACTAAATTTTCAAATTTGAGTTAAAATGGTTAAAGGGAAATTTAGAATATATTAAAAAAAGAAAAAGTTGAGATCAATGATTTATCTTCTATATAAAGAATCAAAAAAATGAGGACCTAAATACATTCAAAGAAAGAAATAGAAAGTAAATCTTAAAGTAATTGTATGTATCAATAAAAGAGAAACCAAATATACAATAGAGATCTTCACAAAATCAAAGCTGATTATTTGAAAATATTAATAAAATTACTAAGCTCCAAAAATATTGTTCAATACAAAAAGAGGAAACCTAATTATCAGTTTCTGGAATGAAAAATGAGACAAGACTACAGATCTTAAAGATAATAAGAAGATTGTAATGAGCAAAACATATATGTAATATATTTGAAAAGTAGATAAAATGGCAAATTTTTTGACAATAAAAACAGAATTGACAAAAACTGACAAAGAAATAATGGAAAATATTTCACATCCTATAACTTTTAAAGCAATTAAATTTATAATTAAAATAATTCTACAAAGAAAAGTCCAGGACCTTATGGCTTCACAACTGTACTTTTCCTAACTTTTAAGGAAGAAATAATAACCTCACTTATACTGATGTAATATTATATACTTTTTCTCTGAATTCTGGAACATGGCAAATATGTTCATTATCAGCATTTCTATTCAACACTTTAATGGAGGTTTTAGCCAGTTCAAGGGGAAAGATAAGGAAGTAAAATATATAAATATATTTGAGAGAAGAAATGAAACTACCATTTTTTTTTGCAAATGACATGATTGCATATGTGAAAATATCCACAATAATCAAGTAACTTTTGGAATTAAACAAATTTAGCAATGTTGCCAAATATAAAGTCAACATGCAAGTGTCGATTGTTTTCATATATAATGGCAATAAATAATTTTTAAAAAAGAAAAATAAGCACTATTATTAATATAATATAAAGATACCTCAATTATCTAGTAATAAATCTAACAAAAAATGTGTAAGATTCTTACTCTAAAACTATAAAACATTGCTGAAACTAAAGGAGACAAATAACTGGAGTCATATGCATTTTCTTGGATTAGAAGCCAATATTTGTAAGATACCAATTTAATCCATTAGCCTAAGGATTCAGTGAAATCAGACTCCAAATCACAGCATGGGATTTCTTTTTTTGGTGGTGGGGGGGTGGGTGAAAAATTGACAACCAGTTTCTAAAACGCATAATAAAATGCAAAGTAACTAGTATAGCCACAGCAGTCCTACATAAGAAAAAAAAAAAAGGTTGTAGGAATTGAACTTCCAGGTATCAAACATACTACAAAACTACATTAATTAATTAGCACAATTTGGCATTGTTAAAAGGACAAGCAAATAGACCACTGAAAGAGAATAGAGCATAAAGAAATGGATCTACTTCTAAAGATCACTATACTTTAGACAAAGATGTCACCAAAATTTACTGGGAAAAACATGCTCTTTTCATGGTTCTAGGGAAATTGAATAGCTATAGGGGAAAAATGAATTTTAATTCTCTATTTCACTATAGACAAAAATTAATTTACAATGGATAATAGACTATAATGTGAACAATAAAATAATAAGGTTTGTAGTAGAAAACATGTGCATATCTTCCAGAGAGTGTGTTAGGCAAATATTTCTTTAAAAAAGGATGTTAACAATGGGTTAAACTTTAATAAAGTTAAGAACTTCAGTTTATGAAAATTATGATTAAAATATTGGAAGGGTATGCTTAAAATAATGGAAAAGACAACCATAGAAGATATTCTCAATACATGTATCCGATAAAAGGCTTGTACCCAAATTTATAAAGATTTCCTATTAATCATAAAGAAAAAGTCAAGGAACATCTTTACAAACGTGTGTAAAATACTTGAACAGGAGCTGCAGAAGATGTCTGATTAGCCAATAAACATATGAAACAGTGCTCAATCAATCCAATCTTCTGGGAAGTGCAAATAAAATCCACATGACCTACTAATGCCCTCCTACCCCAATTTCTAAAGTGCAAAATGGCCAACAAAACAACAAAACCAATAGATGGTGAGGGATGTATATATGTTTCTGATGGAGGTATAATTGGTGTTTTTTAGTATTTATTGAAGCTCAACATATGTTTATCCAATACCCTCAAATTTCACTTCTCAGCAAATGGCCAAGAGAAATGTATGCATATGGCCATCGTGACACATGTATAATAATGTTAGTTGCTACATCTTCTTAATAGCCAGAAATGACCTGAATTGTCAATGCTAAAATTGATAAATTGTGCTATAATCATGCAATTTAATACTACAAAATAATTCTTAAAAGAACAATTGCTACATGTAAAATATGTATAAATGAATCTCAACATGTTGATTTAAGTTAACTAGGTGGAAAACAACACAAACTTTATGATTCCATTCTAAAGTTTAAGAGCAGTGAAAACTCATCTATGGTGTCTGAAGTTAGAATAATGGGCACATTTGTGAGAGGAACACTATTGTCTGGGAAGTGAAATGAAGGAGATTTCAGAAACACTGAAAGTTTTCTTTATCTCAATCCTTAATATGTACACAATTCATATAGATATACACTTCATATTTTTAAGTTTATATATGTTACATCTCAAAAATTAAAAATGTGGACTTCCCTAGTGGTGCAGTGGTTAAGAATCTGCCTGCCAATGCAGGGGACACGGGTTCAAGCCCTGGTCTGGGAAGATCCCACATGCTGCAGAGCAACTAAACCCGTGTGCCACAACTACTGAGCTTGTGCTCTAGGGCCCGTGAGCCACAACTACTGAGCCCGTGTGGCACAACTACTGAAGCCCGTGCACCTAGAGCCCATGCTTTGCAGCAAGAGAAGCCACCGCAATGAGAAGCCTGCACACTGCAACAAAGAGTAGACCCCACTCACCTCAACTAGAGAAAGCCCGCACACAACAATGATGAAACAACCCAGACAAAAATAAATAAATAAATTTTTTTAAAAAAATTAAAAATATGAAAACAATTAGGACACTATGGCAGTTGGCCAGGCAAGGGATGATGATGGCTTGGATCTGCATGTGAGAAGTAGAAATGATCAGAAATTACTATATTGGAAAATATTTTGGAACTAGCATCAATAGAGTTGCTGATGGATATAATCTAGAGAGCGAAAGACAGCAATAAAAGATGACAATTGTGGCTTTTTTTAAACTTTAGAATCTTTAGAATTGATAGATGATGGTGTCATTATTAAAATGGAGGAGGTTTGGAGGAGAAAGTTTCAGGGGAAGGGAATAGTTTAAATTTTAGGTGTCTATTAAACTTCCAACTGGAAATATGAAGCATTCTGTAGATCAGAGATGATGTCAGGGATTGTGGTGTAAATTTGATGTCTTCAACACATAGAATGAAAAGTCATGGGATAGATGAACAACATATATTTGAGAGATGAGGTTAATAATATAATAAATACATATTGATAGAAGATGAGTTGATCAATAAAGAAGATATGGAAGAGTAGTTAGGGACATAAGTTTTGAAATTAGAGTCTGAGTTCAAGCTATCTCCCATATTCACTATCTGTGTGATATGAGAAAATTCCATGTTTTCATTTCCTCACTTGCAAAATTCCTTAGATAACAGAATCTAGGAAGTAAATATAGGGTTAAAGGTGACACACAATGTCCATCTTACATTGTAAACATTCAATAACAACTAGCTATAGACATAATTTTTTTAAACCACCAAAAGCAGCTATAGGCAGTTGACAGAAGAAAACATAATAGCTAAGTAACATGAAAAACTGTTAACTCTCACTTGCAAATAAAATAAATGGGAAAGGATGCAAATAAAGCAATAATAATATGTTATTTTTCACCCATCACATTAGTTAAACATTTTTTTACAGCAATTTTATTAATAATTACCAAAAACTGTTTGCATCAAGATGCTCTTCAAAAGGTAAATGGATAAACAAACTGTGGTACATACATCCATGCAATGGGATGTTATTCAGAGGAACCTTAATTGCATATTACTTAGTTAAGAAGCCAGTCTTAAAAGGCTACATAAGTGTATAAATCCAACTACGTTACATTCTAAAAAGGACAAAACTATAGAGATACGAAAAAGATCAGTGGTTTCCAGAAGTTTGATGCGATGGTAAAGAGGTTAATAAGTGGAGCCCAGGGGATTTTTATGACAGTAAAAATATTCTGTATGATACTCCAATGATGGTTATATGACATTATGAATTTATTAAAACCCATAGAACTGTAAAACACAAAGAACCTTAATGTAAATTATAGACTTTAGGTAATAATAATAATTCAATTTGGTTCATCAGTTTTAACAAATGTTCTACACTAATGCCAGATGTTAGTGGAGAAACTGTGATCAGAGGAGAGAAGTGGTATATGGCAGCAGTCACCAACATTTTTGACACTGGGGACCAGTTTCATGGAAGACAATTTTTCCACGGACTGAGGGGGCGAGATGGTTCAGGCAGTAACGCGAGTGATGGGGGGGGGATGGTTCAGGTGGTAATGCGAGCGATGGGGAGTGAAGTGGAGCAATAGATGAAGCTTCACTCTCTTGCCCACCACTCACCTCCTGCTGTGCAGCCCGGTCCCTAACAGGCCGTGGACCAGGTATCGGTCTTCAGCCCGGGGGGCTGGGGACCCCTGGTATATGGGAACTCTCTGTAAATTCCACTCAATTTCATGTAAACCTAAAACTGTTCTAAAAAATAAAGTCTATTTTTTATTTTTTAAAGTAAGTCTTTTATGGTCATAGAAACCAGAGCAATGTGAAGCGGATTATTCTCCAGTTGAGTGATGTTTGAACCACAAAAATCCATAATGGGCATCATCTGAGACCAACAATGTCCATGAAGAAGGTGAACCTTCCCTGCAAGTTGCAAGCAGAACCAAGTCCAGGCCCTCTTGGCTAAAGATGGTGTGGGGTAAGACCTAAAATCAAAGCCCAATATTATGTGTTGCCTTGACATCTGATGAAACCAAGAGGGCCTTGAGTGACCTAATGACAAATTCCCCTCCCCACTCTGCCCCCATTTCCTACCCAAACAACCCTTGTTACCAAGGGGACTATGCATAGTACCTGCCTATCCCTGAGTAACAAGTTTCAGTTCCCTGCTGACCTGCAGAATTATTCCAACAGCTTAATCCCATCCTTCCATGGGAACAAGAAGTCACCTCATCCTCTTGATACTACAAAGCCTGTCTCTCACAGTCCCTGTCTGTCCACTCTGTTACAAAATGCAACCCCTGTGTGGTCCTGTGTGGCCTGCAATGTCCTTCTCCCTTGCACTGTGAATATATGTAATTCTATCAATCACATCGGTCCAGTGTTGAGTGTCATATGTTCAATCATCCCCTTAGCCCTAGAGTGGGAATCCCTCCCTCACCAGTGGGATGAATAGGAGGAGATTAAAATAGATAGATCGAATCTATTAGTAAAAGAGTGGTGGAGAGACTAGAATCCCCAATGGACTCAGATTGCTCAAGATTCCCTCCAGAAATTGAAAAGGGAGAGGGCAGAGGTCTGAATTCTCTAAGTATATTGACATTACTAATGTACATTGTGAGGACCTACCAGCTGGTCTAGCTGAGATGGTTTCTGTCACACATACTGTTGGTTGCAGTTGAAACACAGGTTAAAGAAATTCCTGCAACTGCTGCACTCATAGGTTTTTCTCCAGTGTGAACTCTCCAGTGTATGATTTATGGTATATGGATTTATGGCTAAGTAATTTTTTCCATTCACCATATTTATAAGGATTTTATCTAGTATGTATTCTCTGGTGCTGAACAAGTATCTATGGTGATTGAAGACTCTCCATTAGTCATTGCATTTATAATGTTTTTGTCCAATGTGAAAGGCTTCCTCCCACTTGGTATTCCTGTGTGGCTCCCCCTCCCTTGTCACAAGTGACCTTATGCTTGAGAAGGCCTGAGCTGTTTGGGAAATCCTTATCACCCTCCGCACATGTGAAGGGGGTCTATGGAAAGTAGACTTTAAAGTTCTTCAAGATTGAGACCTTGCCCTTCTTAAGGGTTTCTCTCCACTATGTAGCTTCTGGTGTGTTGAAGGACTGCACTGAACCAGAAGCCTCTCCCCTCATACCCAGTATGTTATAGCTGCTGTCACAGTCACTTAAGTCACTTAGCCTTTCAAGACAAAGCTACATGTTGCACTAAAGTGGGCTGTCATCTGGGTACACATATGTGCCTTGGAAGCCTTCACCTGTAACACTCCATGTACAAAACTCTCTGCTCAGAATGTGCCTCTTCACCTTTCATTCTAAACCAAAAGCTAAAGGTCAGCTCCCCTTCAAGCCTTCTTGATATAATTGGAATCAAGTCCACTTTGTCAGGAACTATGTCATAACAAAATATCACAGACTGG
This sequence comes from Eubalaena glacialis, assembly GCF_028564815.1. NCBI lineage: Eukaryota > Metazoa > Chordata > Mammalia > Artiodactyla > Balaenidae > Eubalaena > Eubalaena glacialis. Next base: position 31,743,115 of record NC_083732.1, on the reverse strand, counting down.
GTGGCTTAAGCTACAGAAACTTGTTTACTCACAGTTCTGGAGGCTGGAAGTCCAAGATCAAGGTGCTGGCAGTTTTGCTTTCTCCTGAGGCCTCTCTCCTTGGCTTGCAGGTGGCCACCTTCTTGTTATGTGCTCACATGGCTTTTCCTCTCTGTACATGCAACCCTCATGTCTCTTCCTATTCTTTTAAGAACACCAGTCAGGTTGGTTCAGAGCCTCACCCTTATATCTCTACAGAGAGATATAACCTTATCTCCAAATACAGTCACATCACAGATTAGGGCTTCAAAATATGTTTTTTGTGTTCAGTCCATATGGACAATTCAGTACATAATGGGCACCCACTGAACATGCATAGAGATTTCTTGGTTTTCTACTACTTTTCTGCATATAATGTGCAATTTGATCGACAAACTATATGTAGGAATACATCTGATAAGCAAATTGATACAAATCTCATGTATCCCATTCTGGCATATCATCATTTGCAATTTGTCAATATAATAATAGTTTCTGGGGGAAATAAAAGAAATAGTGTGTTAAAAGCAAGTATTGTAATATGCTCCAAGATGTCTTCACATTAAAAAAATGCATTTTAGAGAGGAAAAAGTGTGTGTGCAGTGGAATGTTCATAAAGAGGAACGTTTCTTAATGCAAGTGAACTGGTAATTATGGTCATTTTGAGACTGAAGATCAAGAAGTCAATTACTTTTAAAACAGACATCCTTTGTTTTAGAAAAATTATCAAGATAGCTACAAAAATGTAATATAATTACTCACTTAATTTAAGAACAACAACCTCAAGTGGAGATACTCTGGAGTGAGATACAGAGTGTAACAGAAGTGTGTTTATCTTCTATGCCTTAAATAATTAGAGAATATACACTCCTGAATATTTAGATGTTGAATTATTTTTCCCCCACATAGTTTTTTTTTTATACAGACTGACACAAGATTTCAGAAAATATATTGAAAACTATTAGAATTGCTTTGTCTATGCCAAAAAAAAAAAAAAAAAAGGAAAAAAGAAAGAAAGAGCACATTCTGTGAGTGAGAGCACATTCCCCTGAAGGAAGTGACCCTTCCCACTGTCCCTTCCTGCTGTGGAGAAAATGGGTGTGTTTTTTGGAAAATAGGAAGAGAAAAAACCCTTTCTACTTTCTGGGGCCAAAAAGTTAAAAGTCTTTGTGATGAATGTGTCCAAAGTATTTTCTTAGTAATGTGTGGGAGTAATAACTAGTTCTCTGACACATGGAAGCGATCAGGATATGTGTAGTGGCCCTCAGCCTAGGTCAAGATCCTTTGAGTTCAAAGAGTTAGCACTGCTTTTTGCAATGAAATATCTACCTCTTCCTTATAATTAAAGCCAATTACTCCTGCTAGGATGGAGACTCCTTTCCTTGCCTGCTGTCAGTGGTATGCTGGTAAATGTTTAAGAGCCAACTTTGGGGGTAGGACTGTGAAGCTTAGATTTGTAGTATTTGCAATTTTCACCTAGCCTAATTTCAAGCTACTAATGCTAAATTACATGTTGAGAAGGAAGGCACACAATTGGCTCTGGAAGCCAGTATGAGCCTCCTGGTCTCCTCACAGGACAATCCTGAAGTGACAGAGCAGCAGCTATAGCTTAACACTGAATGTGAGTAATGCTTTGCTCCATTGTAGTTGCATTTCCTGAGAAACATAATTTCTGGATCCATAGAATTAATTTTGCAGGGACAAATTCTGGGACTGATGGTAAGCTGGGTTGCTCCTACTTCTAAGCCTTGGTTCCTGAGCCTATATACTCTACCTATTTGGGATGCAGCACCATATAAAGTTTATTGATTTAGGGTATACATGACATCCTAGAGGATGTTTCCCTATTCTTGCAGTATCTTATCTTTAAGCCTATACTTTAAGGGTGTTGTCAAAAGGTTATTCCATTGATCTATCATACTGTCAGTTTATTTGATAGAATCAGTGGATACCTTGTTCAACTGTCCACTGCTTAATCTCTTTTGCCATAAATTGGTGTTGAAGGGAGCCTTAATATTCCTCCCAGCTTGACTAAATTTTAGATAGGCTCCAGACCCTGACCTCTCTTTTCTTAAAGCATTTACTTTAGAAAACTTAGAATTATAAATTCTTTCTCTGTCCCTTTGTCATGTAAATGTTTTAAAAGCCTCTTGCCAGTTTTACAACACAGAAAAGTCTTTCTCAAAGACCTGGAGCCAGTTCTTTACGTGTAGTCATTAAGGAATACAGGACCCCTATATCCAAGACTCTGTAGGAAGATAGAATCCTAACTTCTATGAGTGCCAGTTAACAAAAACAGATGACTAATCACAGAGAAAATCGTTTGCAAATTCAGCAATAACTCAATGTGTTCAATACATCCCATTAATCAATCTAATGCCCTGCCCCTCTAATGCCCTCCAGTACTTTTCCACTAGCTCACTCCAGCACTTAGAAACACTCCTGTGTTTTGTTTCAACAGGATAGAATTCAGACCAAGCTTTGGCTTCTCTCCTCTGTTGCAATATCCTTGAAAAAAGTATTTCTTGACTTTTTAACTTTGTTCAGTTCAATTTTTGTTGTTACAGTTTGTCTCTTGGTTAAAGGTGATATTTTGTGAAATGCTGTGGAGGTGGCTCCAATACTTTAAAGTTTTGGATATTGGGGCTAGCTGAGGCCCTAGAGGCAGGAAAGGCATACAATACATGGACTAAGGTTGATCCCTGCTCTTTCCAGGATAGAATGCATCCAGTGTAAGTCAACTTGCCACCAGTAATCTGGTACTTGCCTCAAGTGATGGTACTGTATTTGGCTTTCAACTTTTGTCTCTGTAACTAGCACATTACATGTTGAGCAGTTGTAGGAATTATTTTGGCCTTATGAGTGGGACCCTGTTTTATCGATCCCATAACCTTCATCATGGTCATCATGGTTATATAAGTGCATTAGGATAGCACTGGGGTGGTTGATAGCAAAGATAAGTTGAGTTTGGTTGGCTGAGTCATTTTGCCTACTTGGTGGTTTAATGTCCCTTAATGATGGATGCGCTCTGGTGGGTATTAAAATATGATACTAAGACACTTGTACTTGGTTCTCACCCACATAGATACAGTCACAGATCTCTTTTCCACCGTTTTTTTCTTCTAGGTAAATGACCAACCAACAAAGCCCTTTTCCAGTGCTAATGAATCTGTATTTATTCTTACTTCAGGATACACTTCTTTCCACAGAAAATAAATAACCAGGGCAGTGACATATATATATATACACACAGAGACAGAGAGAGAAAGAGAAAGATTTATTCGAGGAATTGGTTCATGTAATTGTGGTTACTGACAGGTCCAAAATCAACAGGACAGGCAAAAGGTAATGTTACAGTCTTGAGTCTGAAATCCAGAGGTCAAGCTTGCAGTCTGAAAAATTAGACAGGATTTCTATGTTACAATCTGGAGGCAGCCCCACCCATTAACAGAAAGGCTGCCTAAAATCATAATAAGACCACAGACACCCCAAAACACACAACCTGACGTGGAGCTGCCCACCAGAAAGGTATCTCCAGCCTCTTCCACCAGAACACAGGCACTAGTCCCCTCCACCAGGAAGCCTCCACAACCCGCTGAACCAACCTTAGCCACTGGAGGCAGACACCAAAAACAACAGGAACTACAAACCTGCAGGCTGCAAAATGGAGACCTGAAACACAGTAAGTTAAGGAAAATGAGAAGACAGAGAAATACACAGCAGATGAAGGAACAAGATAAAAACCCCAGAGACCTAACAAATGAAGAGGAAATAGGCAGTCTACCTGAAAAAGAATTCACAATAATAATAGTAAAGATGATTCAAATTCTTGGAAATACAATGGAGAAAATACAAGAAACGTTTAACAAGGACCTAGAAGAACTAAACAACAAACAAATAGTGATGAACAACACAATAAATGAAATTGAAAATTCTCTAGAAGGGATCAGTAGCAGAATAACTGAGGCAGAAGAACAGATAAGTGACCTGGAAGATAAAATAGTGGAAATAAAAACTGCAGAGAAGAATAAAGAAAAAATAATGAAAAAAATTGAGAACAGTCTCAGAGACCTCTGGGACAACATTAAACGCACCAACATTCAAAGTATAGGGGTCCCAGAAGAAGAAGAGAAAAAGAAAGAGACTGAGAAAATACTTGAAGTGATTATAGATGAAAACGTCCCTAATATTGGAAAGGAAATAGTTAATCAAGTTCATGAAGCATAGAGAGTCCCATACAGGATAAATCCAAGGAGAAACACGCCAAGACAGATATTAATCAAACTATCAAAAATAAAATACAAAGAAAAAATATTAAAAGCAGCAAGGGAAAAACAACAAATAACATACAAGGGAATCCCCATAAGGTTAACAGGTGATCTTTCAGCAGAAACTCTCCAAGCCAGAAGGGAGTGGCCAGACATATTTAAAGTGATGAAGGGGAAAAACCTACAACCAGGATTACTCTACCGAGCAAGGATCTCATTCAGATTTCACGGAGAAATTAAAACCTTTACAGACAAGCAAAAGCTAAGAGAATTCAGCACCACCAAACCAGCTTTACAACAAATGCTAAAGGAACTTCTCTAGGCAGGGAAAGCAAGAGAAGGAAAAGACCTACAATAACAAACCCAAAACAAATAACAAAATGTTAATAGGAGCATAAATATCAATAATTACCTTAAATGTAAATGGATTAAATGCTCCAACCAAAAGACATAGACAGGCTGAATGGATGCAAAAACAAGACCCATATATATGCTGTCTACAAGAGACCCACTTCAGACCTAGGGACACATACAGGCTGAAAGTGAGGGGATGGAAAAAGTTATTCCATGCAAATAGAAATCAAGAGAAAGCTGGAGTAGCAATTCTCATATCAGACAAAATAGAGTTTAAAACAAAGACTATTACAAGAGACAAAGAAGGACACTACATAATGATCAATGGATCAATCCAAGAAGAATATATAACAATTGTAAATATTTATACACCCAACAAAGGAGCAACTCAATACATAAGGCAAATACTAACAGCCATAAAAGGGGAAATCGACAGTAACACAATCATAGGAGGGGACTTTAACACCCTACTTCCACCAATGGACAGATCATCCAAATTGAAATTAAATAAGGAAACAAAAGCTTTAAATGATACATTAAACAAGAGAGACTTAATTGACATTTATAGGACATTCCATCCCAAAACAACAGAATACACATTCTTCTCAAGTGTTTATGGAACATTCTCAAGGATAGATCATAACTTGGGTCACAAATCAAGCCTTGGTAAATTTAAGAAAATTGAAATCATATCAAGTATCTTTTCCAACTACAACGCTATGAGACTAAATATCAATTACAGGAAAAAATCTGTAAAAAAATACAAACACAAGGAGGCTAAACAATACACTACTTAATAACCAAGAGATCACTGAAGAAATCAAAGAGAAAATAAAAAAATACCTAGAAACAAATAAAAATGAAAACACGACAACCCAAAACCTATGGGATGCAGCGAAAGCAGTTCTAAGAAGGAAGTTTATAGAAATACAATTCTACCTTAAGAAACAAGAAACATCTCAAATAAACAACCTAACCTTACACCTAAAGCAATTAGAGAAAGAAAAACAAAAAAAACCCCAAAATTAGCAGAAGGAAAGAAATCATAAAGATCAGATCAGAAATAAATCAAAAAGAAATGAAGGAAACGATAGCAAAGATTAAAAAACTAAAAGCTGGCTCTTTGAGAAGATAAAGAAATTGATCAACCATTAGCCAGACTCATCAAGAAAAAAAGGGAGAGGACTCACATCAGTAGAATTAGAAATGAAAAAGGAGAAATAACAGCTGACACTGCAAAAATACAAAGGATCATGAGAGATTACTACAAGCAACTCTACGCCAATAAAATGGACAACCTGGAAGAAATGGGCAAATTCTTCGAAATGCACAACCTTCTGAGACTGAACCAGGAAGAAATAGAAAATATGAACAGACCAATCAAAAGCACTGAAATTGAAACTGTGATTAAAAATCTTCCAACAAACAAAAGCCCAGGACCAGAGGGCTTCACAGGCAAATTCTATCAAACATTTAGAGAAGAACTAACACCTATCTTTCTCAAATTCTTCCAAAATATAGCAGAGGGAAGAACACTCCCTCATTGTATGAGGCCACCATCACCTTGACACCAAAACCAGACAAAGATGTCACAAAGAAAGAAAACTACAGGCCAATATCACTGATGAACATAGAGGCAAAAATCCTCAACAAAATACTGACAAACAGAGCCCAACAGCACATTAAAAGGATCATACACCATGATCAAGTGAGGTTTATCCCAGGAATGCAAGGATTCTTCAATATACGCAAATCAATCAATTTGATACACCATATTAACAAACTGAAGGAGAAAAACCTTATGATCATCTCAATAGATGCAGAGAAAGCTTTTGACAAAATTCAACACCTGTTTATGATAGCCCTTCAGAAAGCAGGCATAGAGGGAACTTTCCTCAACATAATAAAGGCCATATATGACAAACCCACAGCCAACATTGTCCTCAATGGTGAAAAACTGAAACCATTTCCACTAAGATCAGGAACAAGACAAGGTTGCCCACTCTCACCACTATTATTCAACATAGTTTTGGAAGTGTTAGCCACAGCAATCAGAGAAGAAAAAGAAATAAAAGGAATCCAAATCGGAAAAGAAGAAGTAAAGCTGTCACTGTTTGCAGATGACATGATACTATACATAGAGAATCCTGAAGATGCTACCAGAAAACTGCTAGAGCTAATCAATGAATTTGGTAAAGTAGCAGGATACAAAATTAATGCACAGAAATCTCTTGCATTCCTATACACTAATGATGAAAAATCTGAAAGTGAAATTAAGAAAACACTCCCGTTTACCATTGCAACAAAAAGAATAAAATATCTAGGAGTAAACCTACCTAAGGAGACAAAAGACCTGTATGCAGAAAATTGTAGGACACTGATGAAAAAAATTAAAGATGATACAAATAGATGGAGAGATATACCATGTTCTTGGATTGGAAGAATCAACATTGTGAAAATGACTATAGTACCCAAACAATCTACAGATTCAAGGCAATCCCTGTCAAATAACCACTGGCATTTTTCACAGGACTAGAACAAAAAATCTCACAATTTGTATGGAAATACAAAGGACCCCGAATAGCCAAAGCAATCCTGAGAAAGAAAAACGGAGCTGGAGGAATCAGGCTCCCTGACTTCAGACTATACTACAAAGCTACAGTAATCAAGACAGTATGGTACTGGCACAAAAACAGAAATATAGATCAATGGAGCAGAGTAGAAAGCCCAGAGATAAACCCACGTACATATGGTCACCTTATTTTTGATAAAGGAGGTAAGAATATACAGTGGAGAAAAGACAGCCTCTTCAATAAGTGTTGCTGGGAAAACTAGACAGGTACATGTAAAAGTATGAAATTAGAACACTCCCTAACACCATACACAAAAATAAACTCAAAATGGATTAAAGCCCTAAATATATGGCCAGACACTATTAAACTCTTAGAGGAAAACATAGGCAGAACACTCTATGACATAAATCACAGCAAGATCCTTTTTGACCCAGCTCCTAGAGAAATGGAAATAAAAACAAAAAGAAACAAATGGGACCTAATGAAACTTAAAAGCTTTGGCACAGCAAAGAAAACGATAAACAAGACAAAAAGACAACCCTCAGAATGGGAGAAAATATTTGCAAATGAAGCAACTGACAAAGGATTAATCTCCAAAATTTACAAGCAGCTCATGCAGCTAAATATCAAAAAAACAAACAACACAATCCAAAAATGAGCAGAAGACCTAAACAGACATTTCTCCAAAGAAGGTATACAGATTGCCAGCAAACACATGAAAGAATGTTCAACATCATTAACCGTTAGAGAAATGCAAATCAAAACTACAATGAGATGTCATCTCACACCAGTCAGAATGGCCATCATCAAAAAATCTACAAACAATAAATGCTGGAGAGGGTGTGGACAAAAGGGAACCCTCTTGGTGGGAATGTAAATTGATACAGTCACTATGGAGAACAGTATGGAGGTTCCTTAAAAAACTAAAAATAGAACTACCATACGACCCAGCAATCCCACTACTGGGCATATACCCTGAGAAAACCATAGTTCAAGAAGAGTCATGTACCAAAATGTTCATTGCAGCTCTATTTACAATAGCCAGGACATGGAAGCAACCTAAGTGTCCATCAACAGATGAATGGATAAAGAAGATGTGGCACATATATACAATGGAATATTACTCAGCCATAAAATAAACAAAATTGAGTTATTTGTAGTGAGGTGGATGGACCTAGAGTCTGTCATACAGAGTGAAGTAAGTCAGAAAGAGAAAAACAAATACCATATGCTAACACATATATGGAATCTAAGAAAAAAAAAAAAAAAAAACGGTCATGAAGAACCTAAGGGCAAGATGGGAATAAAGACACAGACCTACTAGAGAATGGGCTAGAGAATATGGGGAGGGGGAAGGGTATGCTGGGATAAAGTGAGAGAGTGGCATGGACATATATACACTACCAAATGTAAACTAGGTAGCTAGTGGGAAGCAGCCGCATAGCACAGGGAGATCAGCTCGGTGCTCTGTGATCACCTAGAGGGGTGAGATAGGGAGGGTGCAAGGGGGGAAGACTCAAGAGGGAAGAGATATGGGGATATATGTATATGTATAACTGATTCACTTGGTTATAAATCAGAAACTAATACACCATTGTAAAGCAATTATACTCCAATAAAGATGTTAAAAAAAGAAAAAATCTTGAGGCAGAATTTCTCTGGGAATCCTTAGTTTTTGCTCTTAAGGCCTTCAACTGATTAGAGGAGGCACATCCACATTATGGAGGAAAATGCCCTTTATTAAAGCCAATTATTTTAAATGTAAAATTGCTTCACAGCAACATCTAGAATAGTGCTTAACCAAACAACTGGACACCATAGCCTGGACAAGTTGACACATAAAATTAATCACGGTATGTATCTCTTTGTAGTGGAAGATAGGATTCTATTTATTTTTAAAACTTTCATACTTTTATTTTTTTTGTTTTCCAGAGTTTCTAAAATGTGCATGCAATAATTTCTAATTTTAAAATCTCAATAAGCATTGTTTTTAAAAATATGGCTGTATCTACCAACTTAAATATCTTAAAGCAGAAGAAAACAAAATATTGTCAAAATGAATTAAATATCAAAATTCATAGAAAAACAAGCAAACCAATAATCAACTGATTTCTGAGTAGAAGTAATATTTTAATGAATACCAGAAACCAGGCTATTCCAACGATTTTCAATAGTAAATCATGTGTGATGTAATGTTCTTTGAGTTGTTGTCTAGCCTTCTAAACAGTATTTCTTTGTTGAAAGAAGGAAAAAAATTATATTGTCTTCTCAATAGAAAGCAGTGTAATGAAGCAGATTATTATTAGACTATTTCTATAATAATGGAAGTATAATCTGTTCCATTTTATATCCATTCTAAAATAATGTGGGGTTTTCTCAAAAATGAGTTGTTAAAAAAATCAAAAACAGATTAAAGTCTGGGAAGCTCTCATTCCCACCAACGCTTTTCCCATTGGTTTTATTATGGAGAAATTTAGCCCATGGAGGGTGTGTCGAAGTGTTTCATGGAAGAACTTTGAAATTCTGAGGTCATTATTTTGTTGTCATTCTCAGAGTCACAAAAATATGGCTTGTAATAAAAGGAAATCTTGTAAGAATGACAATCTTTAAGCAACTTATAATTATCAGCTTCATTACAAGCTTTACTATCATGTTCAGAGCATATATAACTTTAGTAAGATGTGTTAGTGTTCTTTTAGCCATTTGCCCAACTAATAATTTTTTATGCTCTTCCTCCACTCTGTTATAATCCTTTCAGGTAAATCTGTTTGTTCTTGGGAGTACAGTCTTCATTTCTTTGGATAACATTCAGTCCTAACAGCTGGATCCTCTTCTTCACAGTGAATGGCAAATTCCTCACACATAACAGCAGTTGTTCTGAAAAAGAATTTTCCACAAATCCTTCCATATTGTCTCCTTTTTCTTTTTTCCAACTTCCTTAGGCAATATGGTTTTTGGGATAGGTGAAGTAAAAAAAATAAATTTTAAAGTACCAGATCTTACTTCCATAAAGAAGAGTGGAGTCACTGATAAATGAAATGAAAAAGCTTTCCTTGAAATTTTTTTAGACATTTTAGCTAAAAACCATCTGATCTCTTAACCTTGATGAACTTATACTCAAAGTTCCCCCAGTGACTTACATGAAATCTATTTATGAAATGAAATTTTATTTGTATTGCCTGTCTATTATATTCAAAACTTTGGTTATTTACAACTTCTTGCAATCAAAATTTTGGGAAATTTTTGATGTGGATAATGACTTTACTTGTCTTATTTAGTCATAAGTATATAGGTGCTCTTCCCTTATTTGTCTGCTCTGGGGTGCACTGGTTAAAACTGTAGGCTCTTAGAATACAGAAACCATGATGTAGAAAAAGTTTTCCAAGGTCACAGTGGCCCTGCAAATCCTTAATAACACTAGAAGTCTAAGATCTAATGATTAAAGTCAAATTCAGATTAGCTGGAGCAACAATAAGGCCTCTGGAGCTAGAAACTATTATCATTTTAAACCAATACACACAGTTTTTATCTTCAGTGAATACAAGGGCAATCAGGTATTACAGGAGGGTTCACAGTGGTCATATATTGGATCCAACATATTATGTTATATTAAATTTCATAAGTTCTGTAAGATTTTAAGAGATCATTTAATTCTTTGGTTCTCAACCACAATACAACACCTTGTGTGTAGGTGTAACAATAAACTTGTACTTCTGGAAAAATTTACTTTCTTATGCACTAGACTAGATTCAAAATTATCTTTGTAACAGTGATATTATCACTCATTATACTGACTGTGAGTAGAAAAGAATAAAATACAATGACAGGTAGCATTACAGGGGTTCCATTTAACCTTGCACAAAGTGTATTAAAAAATTGTTGAAGGAAGAAAAATTACCTGTTAGATGTGTTATAGTTAGGCAAGAGTGTATCAAGATAGCAGAGTAGGAATACCATGAGCTCACCTCTCCGCATAAACACATCAAAACCACAACTATATATAGAGCAACTCTATCTGAGAATGACCTGAAGACTAGCAGAATTAATCTTCTACAATCAAAGATCTAAAGAAAGAACCAGAAGGAGTCTGGTAGGAGGGGAGGAGAAACAATTTAGTTAGTCCCCACACCCTTGATGGGAGACCCAGAAGAGAAAGGGAATATCACAGACTCAGGAATCCTCTCTGGGGAGCAAGGGGTTTAAACCTCACATTGGGCACCACAGCCCTGGGATTCAGCTCTGGGGAGATGAGCCCCCTTGGCTGGTTTGAAAATCAGTGGGACTTACTGGAGGACTGTAGGAAGCTGAGACTCTGCTCTTGAAGAGCACATGCATAGACTTGCTTGCTCCCAGTCCCAGGGCAGAAGTAGAAGACTGAAAACTGCCTGGGGCTCTGGCTGTCCTACCAAGACTGCTCCAGCATGGCTCCCAGCCTGCCCCAGGCTCTGGTTCCAGCCTCTCCAGGTCCAGCCTTACTCCTTGACAAGGTAGCAACTGCCTTTGCAATAGAGAGAAACCAAGGCTTACACCAGGTTCCTGTTTCAGACACTCCAGCTCTGGTCCTGCTCCAGCCAAGTCAGTGACTGCCATCACATCAGGGAGAAGCTGGACTGTGGCTCTAGCCCCTCAGGTCTTGGACCCACCCCCAGACATGGTGGCAACTACCACTGAGCCAGGAAGAGGTTGCAACTCATTCTGACTACCAAGCATCACTCTGGACTACAGCTCCAGCTCCTCCAGCTCTAATCCCACCCTCACCAAGGGAATGACTTCCATTGCACCAGGGGAGAAGCCCCAGGTAACACCAGCTTTGGGCCTAGCCCCTCCAACTCCAGCCCTACCCCCTGCCAAGGCAGTGGTCACCAGTGCACCCAAGGAGAAGATATGACCCATGCTTGCTTCAGATACTGCTTTCCAACGAAAGCCACTGGGCACATACAAACTGCATGGGGATGCTCTCACAGAAAAACACACCTTCTGAACTGAGATAGGTTACTGTTTCACCTACTTTCATAGAGACATCAGAGAAAGTCACACAAAAGGAAAAGACAGAGGAATATATTCCAAATGACAAAAAAAAAAAAAAAAAGAGAGCTAAAACTCCAGAAAAACCCTAATGAAGCAGAAATAAGAAATTTACCTGATAAAGAATTTAAAATAATGATCATAAGAATTCTCACTGAACTAAAGGAAAACAATAAAGGAACACAATTAGAGCTTCAACAGAGAACTAGAAAATATAAAAAGAACAAATCAGAACTGAATAACACAATAACTGAAATGAAAACTATACTAGATGAATTTAACAGCAGATTAGATGACACAGAAGAATGCATAAGACACCTGGAAGATAGAATAGTGGAAATCACCTAATCAGAATAGTGAAAAGAAAAATAAAATAAGAATGATTTAAAGGACCTCTGAGACAATGTCAAGTGTGCTAACTTTCACCTCATAGGGGTCTCATAAAGAGAAGAGAGATAGCAAGGGGCAGAAAATATATTTGAAGAAATAATTGTTGAAAACTTCGTGAAGGAAACATGTCCAATTCCAGGAAGCACAGACAGTTCCAAACAAGATAAACCCAAAGAGACTCACACCAAGACATATCATAATTAAAATGACAAAAGTTAGATAAAGAGAAAGTTTTAAAGGTCCCAAGAAAAACAAAGACTCACATCCAAGGGAACCTCCAAAAGGCTATCAGCTGACTTTTCAGCAGAAACTTTGCAAGCCAGAGGGAGTGTCATGATATCTTTAAAGTGCTGAAAGGAAAAAAACTTACAACCAAAGATATTTTACCCTGCAAGATTATTATTCAGAATAGAAGGAGAGATAAAGAGTTTCCCAGACAAGCAAAAACTAAGAGATTATCACCATTAAACTGGCATTACAAGAAATGTTATAGTGTCATCTTTAAGAAATAAAAAGACTATAAAAGGAAATAAGAAAATATATGAAAGAAAAAATTCTCACTATTTAAATACACAATAAAGGCAGTGGATGAACCACTTAAGCTAGTACAAAGTTTAAAAGATAAAAAAGATAAAAATCAACTATAACTACAGTAAAGAGTTAAGGGATATACATAAATATATAAAATAAGACAGCAAAATATAAAATGTGGGGGAAGGACAGTAAAAAATGTAGAGTTTTAAGAATGTGTTTGAACTTAAATGACTATTAGTTTTAAACAAACAGATATATATAGGTTGATATCAATAAACTTCATGGTAACCACAAAACAAAAGCTACAATGGATGGACAGAAAAAAAAACAAAGAGAAAAAAACCAAAACATAATGTTAAAGAAAATCATCAAACCACAAGGGAAAAGACTAAATGAAATAGAAAGAAATAGAGAACTACAAAAACAATTAGAAAACAAGTAACAAAATGGCAAAAAGTACATACCTTTCCAAAATCTCTTTAAATATAAATGGACTAAGTGCTCCAATCAAAAGACATAGGGTAGCAAAGGGATAAAACAAAAAGACCCATCTATATGCTGCCTGCAAGAGACTCACTTCAGAGCTAAAAATAAACACAGACTGAAAGTTAAAGCATGGGAAAAGATATTTCATGCAAATGGAAACAAAAAGAAAGCTGGGATAACAATACTCATATCAAACAAAATAGACTTTAAAACAAAGCTTACAATAAAAGACAAAGGAAGATATTATATAGTGATAAAGGGGTCAATACAAGAAGGAGATATAGCATTAATAAACATATATACACCTAATATAGGATCACCTAAATATATAAAGAAAATATTAACAAACATAAATGGAAAAGTTTACACTAATACTATAATAGTAGGGTACTTTAATACCTCACTTACTTCAATGGTTAGATAATCCAGAGAAAAAATCAATAGGAAGCAATGGTCTTAAATGACACATTAGAGCAGATGAACATAATGGATATCTACAGAAACATTCTATCCAAAAAAAGTGGAATACACATTCTTTTCAACTGTACAGTGAACATTCTCCAGGATAGATCACACACTAGGCCACAAAAAGTTTCAATAAATTTAAGATTAAAATCATATCAAGTATCTTTTCTGACCACAATTATAAGAAACTAGAAATCAATTACAGGAAAAAAAAAAACCCACAAAAATGTAGAGACTAAACAACATGCTACTAAAAAAGTAAGGGGTCAATGAAGAAATCAAGATGAAAACAGATAATAATACCTTGAGACAAGTAAAAATATAAACACAACTTTCCAAAATCTATGGTACTCAGAAAAATGGTTCTGAGAAGGAAGTTCATAGCAATACAAGCCTACCTCAAGAAGCAAGAAAAATCTCAATTGAACAACCTAACTTTCCAACTAAAGGGATTAGAAAAAGAATGGAATATTACTCAGTCATAAAAAACAATGAAATCTTGTTTGCAACAACATGAATGGACCTAGAGGGTTTTGTGCTAAGTAAAATAAGTCAGACGGAAAGACAAAAATGTATGATTTCACTTATATGGGGAATCTAAGAAACAAAACAAATGAACAAACATAACATAATAGAAACAAAGTTACAGATACAGAGAACAAATAGGTGGTTGCCAGAGTGGAAGAGAGTGGGGGGAGGAAAGAATTATGTGAGACAGATTAACAGGTACAAACTTCCAGTTGTGAAATTAATGAGTCATGGCTAAGAAATGCACACTATGGGGAATATCACCAATAACTATGTAATATGTTTGTGTGGTGACATATCATAACTAGACATATTGTGGTGATTATTTTGAAATGTATAGAGATACTGAATCACTATGTTGTAAAGCAGGACTTAACATAGTGTTGTAATGTCAATTATACTTCAAAAACAATGAAACAAACAACAAACAAACAAACTCATAGAAAAAGAGGTAGGATTTGTGGTTACCAAAAGTGGTGGGTGGGAGATGGGGGACTTAGATGAAGGCAGTCAAAAGGTACAAACTCCCAGTTATAAGTAAGTACTAAGGATGTCATGTACAACATGATTAATATAATTGGCACTGCTGTATGTTACATATTTAAGTTGTTAAGAGAGTAAATCCTAAGAGTTCTCATCACAATGAAAGTTTCTTTTGTATTTCTTTTTTTGTATCTATATGTGAAGATGGAGGTTCACTAAATTTATTGTGATAAACATTTCACGATGTATGTAAGTCAAATCATTATGCTCTACACCTTAAACTTATACAGTGTTGTATGTCATTTATATCTTAATAAAACTGGAAAAAGAAAAACTGACAATGTCCAAAGTTAGCAGAAGGAAGGAAACAATAAATATCAGAGCAGAAATAAATAAAATAGAGACCAATAAAACAATGGAAAATATCCATGAAACAAAGAGCTGGTTTTTAAAGGTAATATTGATAGTCTTTTAACCAGATTCATCAAGAAAAAAAGAGAGAAGCACCCAAAAAGTGAAATTAGAAATGAAAGAGAAGTTACAAGAGATACAACAGAAATACAAACAAGCATAAGACAGTACTATGAAGAAGTTATACACCAAGAAATTAGACAATATAGAAGAAATGGATAAATTCCTAGAAAGACACAAACTTCCAAGACTTAATCAGGAAAAAATAGAACACCAGAACAGACTGATTACTAGTTATGAAACTGAATCAGTAATCCTCAAATTTTGAACAAACAAAAGTCCAGGACCAGTCAGCTGTATAGGGGAATTCCACCAAACATTTAAAGAAGATTTAACACCTAACTTTCTCAAACTATTCTAAAAAATCAAATGGGGGAATGCTTCCAAACTCATTCTATGAAACCAACATTACCCTGATACTAAAGCCAGACAAAGAAACTACAAAAAAAAAAAAAAAAAAAAAAATTGCAGGCTAATATCCCTGATGAACATAGTTACCACAATCCCTAACAAAATATAAGCAAACCAAATTCAACAATATATAAAAAGATCATGCATCATGATCAAGTGGAATTTATTCCAGTGAAGGAAAGATGGTTCAATATCTTCAAAGCAATAAACATGATGTACAAATTACCAAAACGAAGGAGAAAAATCACATGAACATCTCAATAGATGCAGGAAAAGCATTTGACAAAATTCAACATCCATTCATGATAAAAACTCTCAACAAAGTTAGTATAGAGGAAACATAACTCAACATAATAAAGGACATTTATGACAAACACACACTGTGATGAAAAATGAAAGCTTTTTCCTCTAAGATCCGGAACAAGACAAGAGTGTGCACTCTCTCCACTTTTTTTTTTTAAAACATCTTTATTGAAGTATAATTGCTTTACAATGGTGTGTTAGTTTCTGCTTTATAACAAAGTGAATCACTTATACATATACATATGTTCCCATATCTCTTCCCTCTTGCATCTCCCTCCCTCCTACCCTCCTTATCCCACCCCTCTAGGTGGTCACAAAGCACCGAGCTGATCTCCCTGTGCTATGTGGCTGCTTCCCACTAGCTATCTATTGTACATTTGGTAGTGTATATATGTCCATGACACTCTCTCACCCTGTCACATCTCACCCCTCCCCCTCCCCATATCCTCAAGTCCATTCTCTAGTAGGTCTGTGTCTTTATTCCCGTCTTGCCACTAGGTTCTTCATGGCCTTTTTTTTTTTTTCCTTAGATTCCATATATATGTGTTAGCATACTATATTTGTTTTTCTCTTTCTGACTTACTTCACTCTGTATGACAGACTCTAACTCCATCCACCTCATTACAAATACCTCCATTTCATTTCTTTTTATGGCTGAGTAATATTCCATTGTTTATATGTGCCACATCTTCTTTATCCATTCGTCCGATGATGGACACTTAGGTTGCTTCCATGTCCTGGCTATTGTAAATAGAGCTGCAATGAACATTTTGGTACATGACTCTTTTTGAACTATGGTTTTCTCAGGGTATATGCCCAATAGTGGGATTGCTGGGTCGTTGGGTAGTTCTATTTGTAGTTTTTTAAGGAACCTCCATACTGTTCTCCATAGTGGCTGTATGAATTTACATTCTCACCAACAGTGCAAGAGTGCTCCCTTTCCTCCACACCCTCTCCAGGATTTATTGTTTCTAGATTTTTTGATGATGGCTAATCTGACCGGTGTGAGATGATATCTCATTGTAGTTTTGATTTGCATTTCTCTAATGATTAATGATGTTGAGCATTCTTTCATGTGTCTGTTGGCAATCTGTATATCTTCTTTGGAGAAATGTCTATTTAGGTCTTCTGCCCATTTTTGGATTGGGTTGTTTGTTTTTTTGTTATTGAGCTGCATGAGCTGCTTGTCAATCTTGGAGATTAATCCTTTGTCAGTTGCTTCATTTGCAAATATTTTCTCCAATTCTGAGGGTTGTCTTTTGGTCTTGTTTAGGGTTTCCTTTGCTGTGCAAAAGCTTTTAAGTTTCATTAGGTCCCATTTGTTTATTTGTGTTTTTATTTCCATTTCTCTAGGAGCTGGGTCAAAAAGGATCTTGCTGTGATTTATGTCATAGAGTGTTCTGCCTATGTTTTCCTCTAAGAGTTTGATAGTGTCTGGCCTTACACTTAGGTCTTTAATCCATTTTGAGTTTATTTTTGTGTATGGTGTCAGGGAGTGTTCTAATTTCATACTTTTACATGTACCTGTCCAGTTTTCCCAGCACCATTTATTGAAGAGGCTGTCTTTTCTCCACTGTATATGCTTGCCACCTTTATCAAAGATAAGGTGACCATATGTCCGTGGGTTTATCTCTGGGCTTTCAATCCTGTTCCATTGATCTATGTTTCTGTTTTTGTGCCAGTACCAAATTGTCTTGATTACTGTAGCTTGGTAATATAGTCTGAAGTCAGGGAGCCTGATTCCTCCAGCTCCATTTTTCATTCTCAACATGGCTTTGGCTATTCGGGGTCTTTTGTGTTTCCATACAAATTGTGAAATTTTTTGTTCTAGTTCTGTGAAAAATGCCAGTGGTAGTTTGATAGGGATTGCATTCAATCTGTAGATTGCTTTGGGTAGTAGAGTCATTTTCAAAGTGTTGATTCTTCCAATCCAAGAACATGGTATATCTCTCCATCTATTTGTATCATCTTTAATTTCTTTCATCAGTGTCTTATAATTTTCTGCATACAGGTCTTTTGTCTCCTTAAGTAGGTTTACTCCTAGATATTTTATTCTTTTTGTTGCAGTGATAAATGGGAGTGTTTTCTTAATTTCACTTTCAGATTTTTAATCATTGGTGTATAGGAATGCAAGAGATTTCGGTGCATTAATTTTGTATCCTGCTACTTTACCAAATTCATTGATTAGCTCTAGTAATTCTCTGGTAGCATCTTTAGGATTCTCTATGTATAGTATCATGTCATCTGCAAACAGTGACAGCTTTACTTCCTCTTTTCCAATTTGGATTCCTTTTATTTCTTTTTCTTCTCTGATTGCTGTGGCTAACACTTCCAAAACTATGTTGAATAATAGTGGTGAGAGTGGGCAACCTTGTCTTGTTCCTGATCTTAGTGGAAATGGTTTCAGTTTTTCACCATTGAGGACAATGTTGGCTGTGGTTTTGTCATATATGGCCTTTATTATGTTGAGGAAAGTTCCCTCTATGCCTACTTTCTGCAGGGCTTTTATCATAAATGGGTGTTGAATTTTGTCAAAAGCTTTCTCTGCATCTATTGAGATGATCATATGGTTTTTCTCCTTCAATTTGTTAATATGGTGTATCACGTTGATTGATTTGCATATATTGAAGAATCCTTGCATTCCTGGGATAAACCCCACTTGATCATGGTGTATGATCCTTTTAATGTGCTGTTGGATTCTGTTTGCTAGTATTTTGTTGAGGATTTTTGCATCTATGTTCATCAGTGATATTGGCCTGTAGTTTTCTTTCTTTGTGACATCTTTGTCTGGTTTTGGTATCAGGGTGATGGTGGCCTCGTAGAATGAGTTTGGGAGTGTTCCTCCCTCTGCAATATTTTGGAAGAGTTTGAGAAGGATAGGTGTTAGCTCTTCTCTAAATGTTTGATAGAATTTGCCTGTGAAGCCATCTGGTCCTGGGCTTTTGTGTGTTGGAAGATTTTTAATCACAGTTTCAATTTCAGTGCTTGTGATTGGGCTGTTCATATTTTCTATTTCTTCCTGGTTCAGTCTCGGCAGGTTGTGCATTTCTAAGAATCTGTGCATTTCTTCCAGGTTGTCCATTTTATTGGCATAGAGTTGCTTGTAGTAATCTCTCATGATCGTTTGTATTTCTGCAGTGTCTGTTGTAACTTCTCCTTTTTCATTTCTAATTCTATTGATTTGAGTCTTCTCCCTTTTTCTCTTGATGAGTCTGGCTAATGTTTTATCAATTTTGTTTATCTTCTCAAAGAACCAGCTTTTAGTTTCATTGATTTTTGCTATTGTTTCCTTCATTTCTTTTTCATTTATTTCTCATCTGATCTTTATGATTTCTTTCCTTCTGCTAGCTTTGGGGTTTTTTTGTTCTTCTTTCTCTAATTGCTTCAGGTGCAAGGTTAGGTTGTTTATTCAAGATGTTTCCTGTTTCTTGAGGTAGGCTTGTATTGCTATAAACTTCCCTCTTAGCACTGCTTTTGCTGCATCCCATAGGTTTTGGGTGGTCGTGTCTCCATTGTCATTTGTTTCTAGGTATTTTTTGATTTCCCCTTTGATTTCTTCAGTGATCACTTGGTTATTAAGTAGTGTATTGTGTAGCCTCCATGTGTTTGTATTTTTTACAGAACTTTTCCTGTAATTGATATCTAGTCTCATCATGTTGTGGTCAGAAAAGATACTTGATACGATTTCAATTTTCTTAAATTTACCAAGGCTTGATTTGTGACCCAAGATATGATCTATCCTGGAGAATGTTCCATGAGCACTTGAGAAAAATGTGTATTCTGTTGTTTTTGGGTGGAATGTCCTATAAATATCAATTAAGTCCATCTTGTTTAATGTAACATTTAAAGCTTGTGTTTCCTTATTTATTTTCATTTTGTATGATCTGTCCATTTTTGAAAGTGGGGTGTTAAAGTCCCCTACTATGATTGTGTTGCTGTCGATTTCCCCTTTTATGGCTGTTAGTATTTGCCTTATGTATTGAGGTGCTCCTATGTTGGGTGCATAAATATTTACAATTGTTATATCTTCTTCTTGGATCGATCCCTTGTACATTATATAGTGTCCTTCTTTGTCTCTTGTAATAGTCTTTATTTTAAAGTCGATTTTGTCTGATGTGAGAATTGCTACTCCAGCTTTCTTTTGATTTCCATTTGCATGGAATATCTTTTTCCATCCCCTCACTTTCAGTCTGTATGTGTCTCTAGGTCTGAAGTGGGTCTCTTGTAGACAGCATATGTATGGGTCTTGTTTTTGCATCCATTCAGCCAGTCTGTGTCTTTTGGTGGGAGCATTTAATCCATTTACATTTAAGGTAATATTCGATATGTATGTTCCTATTACCATTTTCTTAAATGTTTTGGGTTTGTTATTGTAGGTGTTTTCCTTCTCTTGTGTTTCTTGCCTAGAGAAGTTCCTTTAGCATTTGTTGTAAAGCTGGTTTGGTGGTGCTGAACTCTCTCAGCTTTTGCTTGTCTGTAAAGGTTTTAATTTCTCCATCAAATCTGAATGAGATCCTTGCTGGGTAGAGTAATCTAGGTTGTAGGTTTTTCTCCTTCATCACTTTAAGTATATCCTGCCACTCCCTTCTGGCTTGCAGAGTTTCTGCTGAAAGATCAGCTGTTAACCTTATGCGGATTCCCTTGTGTGTTATTTTTCCCTTGCTGCTTTTAATATGTTTTCTTTATATTTAATTTTTGACAGTTTGATTAAGATGTGTCTTGGCGTGTTTCTCCTTGGATTTATCCTGTGTGGGACTGTATGTGCTTCCAGGACTTGATTAACTATTGCCTTTCCCATATTAGGGAAGTTTTCAACTATAATCTCTTCAAATATTTTCTCAGTCCCTTTCTTTTTCTATTCTTCTTCTGAGACCCCTATAATTCAAATGTTGGTGCATTTAATGTTGTCCCAGATGTCTCTGAGACTGTCCTCAGTTCTTTTCATTCTTTTTTCTTTATTCTGCTCTGCAGTAGTTATTTCTACCATTTTATCTTCCAGGTCATTTATCCGTTCTTCTGCCTCGGTTATTCTGCTATTGATCCCATCTAGAGTATTTTTAATTTCATTTATTGTGTTTTTCACCGTTGCTTGGTTCCTCTTTAGTTCTTCTACGTCCTTGTTAAATGTTTCTTGCATTTTGTCTATTCTATTTCCAAGATTTTGGATCATCCTTACTATCATTATTCTGAATTCTTTTTCAGGTAGATTACCTATTTCCTCTTCATTTGTTAGGTCTGGTGTGTTTTGACCCTGCTCCTTCACCTGCTGTGTGTTTTTTCTTCTCATTTTGCTTATCTTACTGTGTTTGGGGTCTCCTTTTCACAGGCTGCAGGTTCGTAGTTCCCGTTGTTTTTGGTATCTGTCCCCAGTGGCTAAGGTTGGTTCAGTGGGTTGTGTAGGCTTCCTGGTGGAGGGAATTAGTGCCTATGTTCTGGTGGATGAGGTTGGATCTTGTCTTTCTGGTGGGCACGTCCACGTCTGGTGGTGTATTTTGGGGTGTCTGTGGCCTTATTGTGATTTTAGGCAGCCTCTCTGCTAATGGATGGGGCTGTGTTCCTGTTTTGCTAGTTGTTTGGCATAGGGTGTCTAGCACTGTAGCTTGCTGGTCGTTGAGTGAAGCTGGGTCTTGATGTTGAGATGGAGATCTCTGAGAGATTTTCGCCATTTGATATTACGTGGAGCTGGGAGGTCTCTTGTGGACCAGTGTCCTGAAGTTGGCTCTCCCACCTCAGAGGCACAGCCCTGATGCCTGGCTGGAGCACCAAGAGCCTTTCATCCACACGGCTCAGAGTAAAAGGGAGAAAAAATAGAAAGAAAGAAAGAAAGAGGATAAAATATAGTGAAGTAAAATAAAGCTATTATGAAGCAAAGCTATACAGACAAAATCTCACCCAGAAGCATATACATATACAATCACAAAAAAAAGAAAAGGGGAAAAATTAATATATCCTACTTCCAAAGTCAACCTCCTGAATTTGGGATGATTCATTGTCTATTCAGGTATTCAACAGATGCAGGCACATCAAGTTGTTTGTGGAGTTTTAATCCGCTGCTTCTGAGGCTGCTGGGAGAGATTTCCCTTTCTCTTCTTTGTTCGCAGCTTTGGATTTGGACCCGCCTCTGCATGTAGGTCGCCTAAGGGCATCTGTTCCCCTCCCAGACAGAACGGGGTTAAAGGAGTAGCTGCTTCGGGGGCTCTGGCTCACTCAGGCCGGGGGGAGGGAGGGATACGGATGTGGGGCGAGCCTGTGGCGGCAGAGGCCGGCGTGACCTTGCACCAGCCCGAGGCCTGCCGTGCGTTCTCCCGGGCAAGTTGTCCCCGGCTCACGGGATCCTGGCCGTGGCAGGCTGCACCGGCTCCCAGGAGGGGCGGTGTGGACAGTGACCTGTGCTCGCACACAGGCTTTTTGGTGGTGGCAGCAGCAGCCTTAGCGTCTCATGCCAGTCTCTGGGGTCCACGCTGATCGCCGCGGCTCGCACACATCTCTGGAGTTCGTTTAGGCCGCGCTCTGAATCCCCTCTCTTTGCGCGCCGCGAAACATAGAGGCAAGAAAAAGTCTCTTGCCTCTTCGGCAGCTGCAGCCTTTTTCCGGACTCCCTCCCAGCCAGCTGTGGTGCGCTAACCCCTTCAGGCTGTGTTCACGCCGCCAACCCCAGTCCTCTCCCTGCGATCAGACCGAAGCCCAAGCCTCAGCTCCCAGACCCCGCCCGCCCAGGTGGGTGAGCAGACAAGCCTCTCGGGCTGGTGAGTGCTGCTCGGCGCCGAGCCTCTGTGCGGGAGTCTCTCCGCTTTGCCCTCCGCACCCCTTTTGCTGTGGGGTCCACGCTGATCGCCGCGGCTCGCACCCATCTCTGGAGCTCGTTTAGGCGGCGCTCTGAATCCCCTCTCCTTGCGCACCAGCAAACGAAGAGGGAAGAAAAAGTCTTTTGCCTCTTCGGCAGCTGCAGACTTTTTCCCGGACACCCTCCCGGCTAGCTGTGGTGCACTAACCCCTTCAGGCTGTGTTCACGCCGTCAACCCCAGTCCTCTCCCTGAGATCCGACCGAAGCCGGAGCCTCAGCTCCCAGCCCCCGCCCACCCCGGCGGGTGAGCAGACAAGCCTCTCGGGCTGGTGAGTGCTGCTCGGCGCCGAGCCTCTGTGTGGGAGTCTCTCTGCTTTGCCCTCCGCACCCCTGTGGCTGTGCTCTCCTCCGTGGCTCCGAAGCTTCCCCCCTCTGCCACCCATAGTCTCTGCCCGCGAAGGGGCTTCCTAGTGCGTGGAAACCTTTCCTCCTTCACAGCTCCCTCCCACTGGTGCAGGTCCCGTCCCTATTCTTTGTCTCTGTTATTTCTTTTTTCTTTTGCCCTACCCAAGTACGTGGGGAGTTTCTTGCCTTTTGGGAGGTCTGACGTTTTATGGCAGCGTTCAGTGGGTGTTCTGCAGGAGCAGTTGCACATGTAGATGTATTTCTGATGTATCTGTGGGAAGGAACGTGATCTCCACGTCTTACTCTTCCGCCATCTTCCGGGAGTCCTCTCACCACTTTTATTCAACATAGTATTGACAGTCCTAGCTCAGCAATCAAACACAAAAAAGAAATAAAAATAATCTAAATTGAAAAGGAAGAATTAAAACTGTCACTAGTGCATATGACAGGATTCTATATATAGAAAACTCTAAAGACTCCACTAAAAAGCTATTAGAACTAATAAATGAATTCAGAAACTTAGGTTACAAAATAAATATACAGAAATCAGTTGCATTTCTATATACTAATAATGAACTATCAGAAAGAGAAATCAAGGTATCAATTCCATTTACAATAGAATAAAAAGGACATAGGACCTAGGAATAATTTTAACGAAAGAGGTGAATGACCTATACTCTAAAAGCTATAAGACACTGATGAAAGAAATTGAAGACAATACAAATAACTAGAAAGATATCCCATGTTCATAGATTGGAAGAATTAATATTGTTAAAATGCCCATACCATCTAAAGCAATTTACAGACTCAATGCATTCCCTATCAAAATAGCCATGGCAGTTTTCACAGAATAAGAACATAGAATCCTAAAATTTATATGAAACTGCAAAACACCTCAAATATTCAAAGCAATCTTAAGAAAGAAGATAAGTGTTAGAAGTATCATGCTCCCTGACTTCAGATTATACTATTGATACAATGCCACAGTCATCAAAACAGTCTGGTACTGGCACAAAAACAGACTCATAGACCAGTGGAACAGAATACAAAACCTAGAAATAAACTCAGGCACATATGGTATTAATCTATGCCAAAGAATGCAAGAATGTACAATGGAGAAGAGACAGTCTCTTCAACAAATGGTGTCAGGAAAACTGGACAGCTAATTGTAGGATAATAAAACCAGAACATTTTCTCACACCATATACAAAAAAAAAAAAAAAAAGAAAATAGATTAAAGACTTAAATGTAAGACCTGAACCATAAAACTCCTAACTCTTTGACATTGGTCTTAGTAATATTTTCGTTTGTTTGTTTTCTATTGGAGTGTAGTTGCTTTACAATGTTATGTTAGTTTCTGCTGTACAGCAAAGTGAATCAGCTCTCTCTCTCTCTCTCTCTCTCTCCCCATATATATATATATATATATCCCCTCCTTTGTGGATTTCCTTCCCATTTAGGTTACCACAGAGCATGGAGTAGAATTCCCTGTGCTATACAGTAGATTCGCGTTAGTTATATATTTTATACATAGTAGCATATATATGTCAATCTCAATCTCCCAATTCATCCCACCTCCCCTTTCCCCCCTTGGTGTCCATACATTTGTTTTTTACATCTGTGTCTCTATTTCTGCTCTGCAAATAGGTTCATCTGTACTATTTTTCTAGATTCCACATGTATGCATTAAAATATGATACTTGTTTTTCTCTTTCTGACTTACTTCACTCTGTATGACAGTCTCTAGATCCATCCACATCTCTGCAAATGGCACAATTTCATCCCTTCTTATGACGAGTAATATTCCATTATATATATGTACAACATATTCTTTATCCATTCCTCTGTTGATGGACATTTAGGTTGCTTCCATGTCTTGGCTATTGTAAATAGTGCTGCAAAGAACATTGGGGTACATGTACCTTTCTGAATTATGATTTTCTCTGGGCTATGCTCAGGAGTGGGATTGCTGTGTCATATGGTAGTTCTATTTTTAGTTTTTTAAAGAACCTCCATACAGTAACATTTTTTTTGTATTTGTCTCCTCAGAAAAGGGAAAGAAAAGCAAAAAAATAAATAAATAGAACCTAATCAAACTTAAAAGCTTTTGCAGAGCAAAGGACACTATCAATAAAACAAAAGATAACCTACTGAATGGGAGAAAATACTTGTAAACAATATGGCTGATAAGGGATAAATAGCCAAAATATGTAAAAAACACATATGTCAATATTAAGAAAACAATCAATCTGACTAAAAAATGAGCAGAGAGCTGGAATAAGCAGTTTTCCAAAGAAGACAAATGGCCAAAAAAATAAAAACACAAGAAAAGATGCTCAACATCTCTAATCATCAGGGAAATACTACATTAAGATATCACCTTGGGAGGAGCTTCAAGATGGCAGAAGAGTAAGACGCGGAGATCACCTTCCTCCCCACAGATACACCAGAAATACATCTACATGTGGAACAGCTCCTATAGAACACCTACTGAACGCTGGCAGAAGACCTCAGACCTCCAAGAAGGCAAGAAACTCCCCACATACCTGGGTAGGGCAAAAGAAAAAAGAAAAAACAGAGACAAAAGAATAGGAATGGGACCTGCACCACTGGGAGGGAGCTGTGAAGGAGGAAAGGTTTCCACACACTAGGAAGCCCCTTCGGGGGTGGAGACTGCGGGTGGCGGAGGGGGGGGGAGCTTCAGATCCACGGAGAAGAGCACAGCAATAGGGTTGCAAAGGGCAAAACGAAGAGATTCCCACACAGAGGAACAGTGCCGACCAGCACTCACCAGCGTGAGAGGCTTGTCTGCTCACCTGCCGGGGCAGGCGGGGGCTGGGAGCTGAGGCTCGGGCTTTGGTCGGATCCCAGGGAGAGGACTGGGGTTGGCTGCATGAACACAGCCTGAAGGGACTAGTGCACCACAGCTAGCCGGGAGGGAGTCTGGGAAAAAGTCTGGACCTACCTAAGAGGCAAGAGACTTTCTTCCCTCTTTGTTTCCTGGTGTGCAAGGAGAGGGGATTAAGAGCACCACTTAAAGGAACTTCAGAGATAGGAGAGAGCCGCGGCTATCAGCACGGACCTCAGAGACGGGCATGAGACGCTAAGGCTGCTGCTGCCGACACCAAGAAGCCTGTGTGCAAGCCCAGGTAACTCTCCACACCTTACCTCCCGGAACCTGTGCAGCCCACCACTGCCAGGGTCCCGTGATCCAGGGACAACTTCCCTGGGGGAACACATGGCATGCCTCAGGCTGTTGCAATGTATGGCACCCTCTGCTGCTGCAGGCTCGCCCCGCATCCGTACCCCTCCCTCTCCCCGGCCTGAGTGAGCCAGACCCCCCAAAACAGCTGCTCCTTTAACCCTGTCCTGTCTGAGCGAAGAACAGACGCCCTCAGGTGACCTATATGCAGAGGCGGGTTCAAATCCAAAGTTGAACCCCTGAAGCTGTGCGAACAAAGAAGAGAAAGGGAAATTTCTCCCAGCAGCCTCAGGAGCAGCGGATTAAATCTCCACAATCAACTTGATGTACCCTGCATCTGTGGAATACCTGAATAGACAACGAACCATCCCATATTGAGGAGGTGGACTTGGGGAGCAATGATATATATATACTTTTCCCTTTTTCTCTTTTTGTGATTGTGTATATGCATGGTTCTGTGTGTGATTTTGTCTGTAAAGCTTTGCTTTTACCATTTGTCCTAGGGTTCTGTCCATCAGGGTTTTTTTTGTTTTTTTTTTTTACTTTAAAAAATTTTTTTCTTATAATTATTTTTTACTTTAATAACTTTATTTTATTTTATTTTACTCTATTTTATTTTATTTTATCTTCATTCTTTCTTTCTTTCTATATTTTATGCCATTTATTCTGAGCCGTGTGGATGAAATGTTGTTGGTGCTCCAGCCAGGAGTCAGGGCTGTGCTTCTGAGGTGGGAGAGCCAACTTCAGGACACTGGTCCACAAGAGACCTCCCAGCTCCACGTAATATCAAACGGCAAAATTCTCCCAGAGATCTCCATCTCAATGCCAAGACCCAGCTTCACTCAACGACCAGCAAGCTACAGTGCTGGACACCTTATGCCAAACAACTAGCAAAACAGGAACACAACTCCATCCATTAGCAAAGAGGCTGCCTAAAATCATAATAAGGCCACAAACACCACAAAACACACCACCAGAAGTGGACCTGCCCACCAGAAAGACAAGATCCAACCTCATCCACCAGAACACAGGCACTAGTCTCCTCCACCAGGAAGCCTACACAACCCACTGAACCAACCTTGGCCACTGGGGACAGACACGAAAAACAACAGGAACTACAAACCTGCAGCCTGCAAAAAGGAGACCTGAAACACAGTAAGTTAAGCAAAATGAGAAGACAGAAAAACACACAGCAGATGAGGAGCAAGGTGAAAACCCACCAGACCTAACAAATGAAGAGGAAATAGGCAGTCTACCTGAAAAAGAATTCAGAATAATGACAGTAAAGATGATCCAAAATCTTGGAAATAGAATGGAGAAAATACAAGAAACGTTTAACAAGTATCGAGAAGAACTAAAGAGCAAACAATGAGGAACAACACAATAAATGAAATTAAAAATTCTCTAGAAGGGAGCAATAGCAGAATAATTGAGGCAGAAGAACGGATAAATGACCTGGAAGATAAAATAGTGGAAATAACTACTGCAGAGCAGGATAAAGAAAAACGAATGAAAAGAGCTGAGGACAGTCTCAGACCTCTGGGACAACATTAAATGCACCAACATTTGAATTATAGGGCTTCCAGAAGAAGAATAGAAAAAGAAAGGGACTGAGAAAATATTTGAAGAGATTATAGTTGAAAACTTCCCTAATATGGGAAAGGAAATAGCTAATCAAGCCCAGAAAGAACAGAGAGTCTCATACAGGACAAATCCAAGGAGAAACATGCCAAGACACATACTGATCAAACTATCAAAAATTAAAAACAAAGAAAAAATATTAAAAGCAGCAAGGGAAAAACAACAAATAACACACAAGGGAATCCCCATAAGGTTAACAGCTGATCATTCATCAGAAACTCTGCAACCCATAGGGAGTGGCAGGACATATTTAAAGTGATGAAGGAGAAAAACCTACAACCAAGATTACTCTACCCAGCAAGGATCTCATTCAGATTTGATGGAGAAATTAAAACCTTTACAGACAAGCAAAAGCTAAGAGAATTCAGCAACACCAAAGCAGCTTTACAACAAATGCTAAAGGAACTTCTCTAGGCAGGAAACACAAGAGAAGGAAAACACCTATAATAACAAACCCAAAACATTTAAGAAAATGGGAATAGGAACATACATATCGATAATTACCTTAACTGTAAATGGAATAAATGCTCCAACCAAAAGACATAGACTGGCTGAATTGATACAAAAATAAGACCCATATATATGCTGTCTACAAGAGACCCACTTCAGACCTAGGGACACATACAGACTGAAAGTGAGGGGATGGAAAAAGATATTCCATGCAAATGGAAATCAAGAGAAAGCTGGAGTCGTAATTCTCGTATTAGACAAAATAGACTTTAAAATAAAGACTAATACAATAGACAAATAAGGACACTACATAATGATCAATGGATCAAACCAAGAAGGAGATATAACAATTGTAATATTTATGCATCCAACAAAGGAGAACTTCAATACATA
Organism: Eubalaena glacialis; assembly: GCF_028564815.1. Lineage (NCBI taxonomy): Eukaryota > Metazoa > Chordata > Mammalia > Artiodactyla > Balaenidae > Eubalaena > Eubalaena glacialis. The sequence goes on along the minus strand of NC_083732.1, from coordinate 31,713,931 downwards.
AGGCAAATACTAACAGCCATAAAAGGGGAAATCAACAGTAACACAATCATATTAGGGGCCTTTAACACCCCACTTTCAAAAATGGACAGATCATCAAAAATGAAAATAAATAAAGAAACACAAGCTTTAAATGATACATTAAACAAGATGGACTTAATTGATATTTATAGGACATTCCACCCAAAAACAACAGAATACACATTCTTGTCAAGTGTTTATGGAACATTCTCAAGGATAGATCATATCTTTGGTCACAAATCAAGCCTTGGTACTTTTAAGAAAATTGAAATTGTATCAAGTATCTTTTCCGACCACAATGCTATGAGACTAGATATCAATTACAGGAAAAAAATCTGTAAAAAATACAAACACATGGAGGCTAAACAATACACTACTTAATAACCAAGAGATTACTGAAGAAATGAAAGAGGAAATAAAAAATACCTAGAAACAAATGAAAATGAAAACACAATGAACCAAATCCTATGGGATGCAGCGAAAGCAGTTCTAAGAAGGAAGTTTATAGCAATAAAATCTGCCCTCAAGAAATAAGAAACATCTCAAATAAACAACCTAATGTTACACCTAAAGCAATTAGAGAAAGAAGAACAAAAAACCCCCAAAGTTAGCAGAAAGATAGAAATCATAAAGATCAGATCAGAAATAAATGAAAAAGAAATGAAGGAAACGATAGCAAAGATCAGAAAACTAAAAGCTGGCTCTTTGAGAAGACAAACAAAATTGATCAACCATTAGCCAGACTCATCAAGAAAAAAAGGGAGATGACTCAAATCAATAGAATTAGAAATGAAAAAGGAGAAGTAAAAACTGACACTGCAGAAATACAAATGATCATGAGAGATTACTACAAGCAACTCTTTGCCAATAAAATGGACAACCTGGAAGAAATGGACAAATTCTTCGAAATGCACAATGTTCCGAGACTGAAACAAGAAGAAATAGAAAATATGAACAGCCCAATCACAAGCACTGAAATTGAAACTGTGATTAAGAATCTTCCAAAAACAAAAGCCGAGTACCACATGGCTTCACAGGGGAATTCTATCAAACATTCAGAGAAGAGCTAACACTTACCCTTCTCAAACTCTTCCAAAATATAGCAGAGGAGGAACACTCCGAAACCCATTCTACGAAGCCACCATCACCCTAATACCAAAACCAGACAAAGATGTCACAAAGAAAGAAAACTACAGGCCAATATCACTGATGAACATAGATGCAAAAATCCTCAACAAAATACTAGCAAACAGAATCCAACAGCACATTAAAAGGATCATACACCATGATCAAGTGGGGTTTATTCAAGGAATGCAAGGATTCTTCAATATATGTAAATCAATCAATGTGATACACCATATTAACAAATTGAAGAATAAAAACCATATGATCATCTCAATCGATGCAGAGAAAACTTTCAACAAAATTCAACACCAATTTATTATAAACACCCTGCAGAAAGTAGGCATAGAGGGAACTTTCCTCAACAAAATAAAGGCCATATATGACAAACGCACAGCTAACATTGTCCTCAAAGGTGAAAAACTGAAACCATTGCCACTAATATCAGGAAAAAAACAAGGTTGCCCACTCTCACCACTAGTATTCAACACAGTTTTGGAAGTCCTAGCCACAGCACAAAGAAGAAAAAGAAATAAAAGGAATCCAAATCAGAAAAGAAGAAGTAAAGCTGTCACTGTTTGCAGATGGCATGATACTATACATAGAGAATCCTAAAGATGCTACCAGAAAACTACTAGAGCTAATCAATGAATTTGGTAAAGTAGCAGGATACAAAATTAATGCACCGAAATCTCTTGCATTCCTATACACCAATGATTAAAAATCTGAAAGTGAAATTAAGAAAACACTCCCATTTATCACTGCAACAAAAAGAATAAAATATCTAGGAGTAAACCTACTTAAGGAGACAAAAGACCTGTATGCAGAAAATTATAAGACACTGATGAAAGAAATTAAAGATGATACAAATAGATGGAGAGATATACCATGTTCTTGGATTGGAAGAATCAACACTTTGAAAATGACTCTACTACCCAAAGCAATCTACAGATTGAATGCAATCCCTATCAAACTACCACTGGCATTTTTCACAGAACTAGAACAAAAAATTTCACAATTTGTATGTAAACGCAAAAGACGCTGAATAGTCAAAGCAATCTTGAGAAAGAAAAACGGAGCTGGAAGAATCAGGCTCCCTGACTTCAGACTATACCACAAAGCTACAGTAATCAAGACAGTATGGTATTGGCACAAAAAGAGGAATATAGACCAATGGAACAGAATAGAAAGCCCAGAGATAAACCAACACATATATGGTCACCTTATCTTTGATAAAGGAGGCAAGAATATACAGTGGAGAAAAGACAGCCTGTTCAATAAGTGGTGCTGGGAAAACTGGACAGGTACATGTAAAAGTATGAAATTAGAACACTCCTTAACACCATACACAAAAATAAACTCAAAATGGATTACAGACCTAAATGTAAGGCCAGAAACTATCAGACTCTTAGAGGAAAACATAGGCAGAACACTCTGACATAAATCACAGCAAGATCCTTTTTGGCCCACCTCCTAGAGAAATGGAAATAAAAATAAAGAAAGAAAGAAATGGGATCTAATGAAACTTAAAAGCTTTTGCACAGCAAAGGAAACCATAAACAAGACAAAAAGACAGCCTTCAGAATGGGAGAAATACTTGCAAATGAAGCAACTGACAAAGGATTAATCTCCAAAATTTACAAGCAGCTCATGCAGCTCAATATCAAGAAAACAAACAATCCAATCCAAAAATGGGCAGAAGACCTAAACAGACATTTCTCCAAAGAAGATATACAGATTGCCAACAAACACATGAAAGAATGCTCAACATCACTCATCATTAGAGAAATGCAAATCAAAACTACAATGACATATCATCTCACACTCGTCAGAATGGCCATCAACCAAAAAATCTACAAACAATAAATTCTGGAGAGGGTGTGGAGGAAAGGGAACACTTTTGCACTGTTGGTGGGAATGTAAGTTGATACAGCCACTATGGAGAACAGTATGGAGGTTCCTTAAAAAACTACAAATAGAACTACCCATTATTGGGCATATACCCTGAGAAAACCATAGTTCAAAAAGAGTCATGTACCAAAATGTTCATTGCAGCTCTATTTACAATAGCCAGGACATGGAAGCAACCTAAGTGTCCATCATCGGATGAATGGATAAAGAAGATGTGGCACATATAAACAATGGAATATTACTCAGCCATAAAAAGAAACGAAATTGAGTTATTTGTAATGAGGTGGATAGACCTAGAGTCTGTCATACAGAGTGGAGTAAGTCAGAAAGAGAAAAACAAATACCGTATGCTAACACATATATATGGAATCTAAAAAGAAAAAAAAAAGGTTCTGAAAAGTCTAGGGGCAGGACAGGAATAAAGACGCAGATGCAGAGAGTGGACTTGAGGACACAGGGAGGGGAAAGTGTAAGCTGGGACGAAGTGAGAAAGTGGCATGGACATATATACACTACCAAACGTAAAATAGATAGCTAGTGGGAAGCAGCCGCATAGCACAGGGAGATCAGCTCGGTGCTTTGTTACCACCTAGAGGGGTGGGATAGGGAGGGTGGGAGGGAGGGAGATGCAAGAGGCAAGAGATATGGGAACATATGTGTATGTATAACTGATTTAGTTTGTTATTAAACAGAAACTAACACACCATTGTAAAGCAATTATACTCCAATAAAGACGTTAAAAATATATATATATCACCTCACACCTGTCAGAATGGTGATTATCAAAAAGACAAGTAATAGCAAGTGCTGATGAGGATGTGGAGAAATGCAAACACTCATGCACTGTTGGTGGGAACATAAATTGGTACAGCTACTGTGG